>NC_092772.1:45807577-45817577 GCF_047496795.1 Chiloscyllium punctatum
GGACAGTATCGACCCAGGCTCCACAGCTGTCCTCACTGAACTCAGGGTCATTAACTGCCTTGTCAAGGAGTTCACAAACGAAGAGGGACATACAAAGACACTCACCCACGTGCTCTGCACTTTTAACAACAGCGAAACAATGGACTCAGTGTTTGCACCGAACTGAACATTGTCTGGAGGATCCTCTGCAGATCTGAACTTTTCTTTCTGTTACTTTATCCCCCCCTCCTTTTACTTTGTTAATTTCTATGTATAGGTACCAAAAAAAAAGACAGACACACAAAATAGCTAACTCAGCAAATGGTGAGGACACATTGGCTCATTTGAGTGAATAAAAGACACTACTATGCATTTGCTCAGTGAGTGACCACTCGGTCTCCCCTCACAGTCATCACCCGAACGGGACTGGGTCACATCTCACAATGTCCACAGGAACCACAACGGCTCAGCAACAAGGAGGCGGTTTTCCGAGTCAGGGAGCCGCATATCGGACCAGACAGCATGATATTGGACTGGGAGAGTGGGATATTGGATTGGGAGAGTGGGATATCGGACCAGACAGCATGATATTGGACTGGGAGAGTGGGATATTGGACTGGGAGAGCGGGATATTGGACTGGGAGTGGGATATTGGAAGGGGAGAGTGGGATATCGGACTGGGAGAGTGTGATATTGGACTGGGAGAGTGGGACATTGGACTGGGAGAGTGGGATATTGGAAGGGGAGAGTGGGATATCGGACTGGGAGAGTGGGATATCGGACTGGGAGAGTGGGATATTGGACGGGGTGAGTGGGATATTGGACTGGGAGAGTGGGATATCGGACTGGGAGGGTGGGATATTGGACTGGGAGTGTGTGATATTGGACTGGGAGAGTGGGATATTGGACTGGGAGAGTGTGATATTGGATTGGGAGAGTGGGATATTGGATTGGGAGAGCAGGGTTTTGGACTGGGAGAGTGGGATATTGGACTGGGAGAGTGTGATATTGGATTGGGAGAGTGGGATATCGAACTGGGAAAGTGTGATATTGGACTGGGAGAGTGTGATATTGGACTGGGAGAGTGGGACATTGGACTGGGAGGGTGGGACATTGGACTGGGAGAGTGGGACATTGGACTGGGAGGGTGGGATATTGGACTGGGAGGGTGGGATATCAGATTGGGAGAGTGTGATATTGGACTGGGAGAGTGGGATATTGGACTGGGAGAGTGGGATATTGGACTGGGAGAGTGTGATATTGGACGGGGAGAGTGGGACATTGGACTGGGAGGGTGGATATTGGACTGGGAGAGTGTGATATTGGACTGGGAGAGTGAGACATTGGACTGGGAGAGTGGGATATCAGGCTGAGAGAGTGGGGTATCAGACTGGAAGAGTGGATATCAGATTGGGAGAGTGTGATATTGGACGGGGAGAGTGGGACATTGGACTGGGAGAGTGGGATATTGGACTGGGAGAGTGTGATATTGGACGGGGAGAGTGGGACATTGGACTGGGAGAGTGTAATATTGGACTGGGAGGGTGGGATATTGGACTGGGAGAGTGGGATATCAGACTGGGGGAGTGGGATATCAGGCTGAGAGAGTGGGATATCAGACTGGAAGAGTGGATATCAGATTGGGAGAGCGGATATTAGACTGGGAGAGTGTGATATCACGCTGGGAGAGTGGGATATCAGACTGGGAGAGTGGGATATCAGACTGGGAGAGTGGGATATCGGACTGGAAGAGTGGGATATCGGACTGGGTGAGTGCTATGTTAAGTAGGGAACAATGGACTGAGGGAGGGCTATGTTGGCGATGTGTGATATTGGGTGCATGGGCACAAGGATATCCACATAGGATGGGAGATGTGGGATATTGGACTCGGGAAGTGTGATAATGAATGGACCAGGAAGTATGTAATGCTGCAGCAGATATTGGAATGGGACGGTGTAATACTGGACCGCTATTGTCAGATCATCGATGTGGAGAGTTTGAAATTGGACCGGGAGAGTGGGATATTGAAACGTCTGTGTATAATGGCAGGAATGTGGGATATCACTCACGAGTAGTGTAGTTTTGATTTGGGAGAGTGGCATAAGTGGGAAGCACGGTGGCACAGTGGTTAGCACTGCTGCCTCACAGCGCCAGAGATCCGGGTTCAATTCCCGCCTCAGGCGACTCTCTGTGTGGAGTTTGTACATTCTCCCCGTGTCTGCGTGGGTTTCCTCCGGGTGCTCCGGTTTCCTCCCACAGTCCAAAGATGTGCCGATTCGGTGACTTGGCCAGGCTAAATTGCCCGTAGTATTAGGTAAGGGGTGGGTGGGTTGCGCTTTGGCGGGTCAGTGTGGACTTGTTGGGCTGAAGGACCTGTTTCCACACTGTAATGTAATCTAATGTAATAATGGGCTGGGAGTGTGCAATAATCCACAAGGAGAGGGGGAAATTGAGCTTGAAAAATACAATATTGTACAAATATAATATCACATGGAGGGGGGGGGGGGAATGGAATGGGCTATCAGATTGGAAGAGTGGTGTATGGATAGGGTGGTCAATGGGGCTTATTGGTCCTCTACTTTTTGTCATTTACAAAAATGATTTGGATGCGAGCATAAGAGGTACAGTTAGTAAGTTTGCAGATGAGACCAAAATTGGAGGTGTCGTGGACAGCGAAGAGGGTTACCTCAGATTACAACAGGATCTTGACCAGATGGGCCAATGGGCTGAGGCGTGGCAGATGGAGCTTAATTCAGATAAATGTGAGGTGCTGCATTTTGGGAAAGCAAATCTTAGCAGGACTTATACACTTAATGGTAAGGTCCTAGGGAGTGTTGCTGAACAGAGAGACCTTGGAGTGCAGGTTCATAGCTCCTTGAAAGTGGAGTCGCAGGTAGATAGGATAGTGAAGAAGGCGTTTGGTATGCTTTCCTTTATTGGTCAGAGTGTTGAGTACAGGGGTTGGGAGTTCATGTTGCGACTGTACAGGACATTGGTTAGGCCACTGTTGGAATACTGTGTGCAATTCTGGTCTCCTTCCTATCGGAAAGATGTTGTGAAACTTGAAAGGGTTCAGAAAAGATTTACAAGGATGTTGCCAGGGTTGGAGGATTTGAGCGTCAGGGAGAGGGTGAGGACTGCAGATGCTTGAAATCAGAGCGGAAAAATGTGTTGCTAGAAAAGCGCAGCAGGTCAGGCAGCATCCAAGGAGCAGGAGATCGACGTTTCGGGCATGAGCCCTTCTTCAGGAATTCAGGATTCTCCTGCTCCTTGGATGCTGCCTGACCTGCTGCGCTTTTCCAGCAACACATTTTTCAGCTACAGGGAGAGGCTGAACAGGCTGGGGCTGTTTTCCCTGGAGCATCAGAGGCTGAGGGGTGACCTTATAGAGGTTTATAAAATTATGAGGATCATGGATAGGATAAATAGACGAAGTCTTTTCCCTGGGGTTGGGGAGTCCAGAACTAGAGGGCAGAGGTTTAGGGTGAGAGGGGAAAGATATAAAAGAGACCTAAGGGGCAACATTTTCACCCAGAGGGTGGTACGTGTTTGGAATGAGCTGCCAGAGGATGTGGTGGAGGCTGGTACAATTACAACATTTAAGAGGCATTTGGATGGGTATATGAATAGGAAGGGTTTGGAGGGATATGGGCCGGGTGCTGGCAGGTGGGACTAGATTGGGTTGGGATATCTGGTCGGCGTGGACAGGTTGGACCGAAGGGTCTGTTTCCGTGCTGTACGTCGTTCTGACTCTGTGGACTTCACTAAAATAAACTCGGATTGTCAGAATGTCGGAGGTTGGTGGGGGAACGACCTGAGAGGAGTAAACAAAACTAGGAGAGATTCCTAACTTTCGGGGCAATAGTCAGAGTCTTTTTCCCAGGATGGAAATGTCAGATCCCAGGGGGCAGAGGTTTAAGGTGAGAGGGAGGGGTGTTTAAAGGAGATGTATGAGGCACATTGTTTCATGCAGAGGGTGGTAGGTGCCCGGGCCATGGGAGAGGGTAAATGCACATACGAGAGCAATGTTTAAGAGGCATTTTGACAGACACATGAACAGGCAGGGAGTAGTGGGTACAGACCATATGTAGCAATCACAGACAATGTGATTGTTAACACAGACATAGTGGGTTCCTGTGTTGTACTGTTCCATGATATCAGGGACACTTAAACTGGGACAACTCAGGATGTCCAAGATGTTTGTCAGGATGTCCAAGAATGTAGGGAGGCTGTGGAGAAGGTAGCACTGACAGGGACTACTTGCTTACACAGAGATGGGCTCAAGTGCGTATACTTCAACGCAAGGAGTATCAGAAATAAGGTGGGTGAACTTAAGGCGTGGATCGGTACCTGGGACTACGATGTTGTGGCCATCACGGAAACGTGGATAGATGAGGGACAGGAATGGCTGTTGGAGGTTCCTGGTTACAGATGTTTCAGTAAGATTAGGGAGGGTGGTAAAAAAGGAGGGGGGGTGGCATTGCTAATTAGAAATGGTATAACGGCTGCAGAAAGGAAGTTTGAGGGGGATCTGCCTCTGGAGGTAGTATGGGCTGAAGACAGAAATAGGAAAGGTGCAGTCACCTTGTTGGGTGTTTATTATAGGCCCCCCAATAGCAGCAGAGATGTGGAGAAACAGATTGGGAAACAGATTTTGGAAAGGTGCAGAAGCCACAGGGTCGTAGTCATGGGCGACTTCAACTTCCCAAATATTGATTGGAAGCTCTTTAGATCAAGTAGATTGGACAGGGCGGTGTTTGTGCAGTGTGTCCAGGAAGCTTTTCTAACGCAGTATGTAGATTGTCCAACCAGAGGGGAGGCCATATTGGATTTGGTACTCGGTAACGAACCGGGACAAGTGGTGGGCTTGTTAGTGGGTGAACATTTTGGTGATGGTGACCACAATTCTGTGACTTTCACCTTGGTTATGGAGAGAGATAGGTGCGTGCAACAGGGCAGGTTTTACAATTGGGGGAAGGGTAAATACGATGCTGCAAGACAGGATCTGAGGAGCATAAGTTGGGAGCATAGGCTGTCAGGGAAGGATGTCACTGAAATGTGGAACTTTTTCAAGGAACAGATACGACGTGTCCTTGATATGTATGTACCTGTCAGGCAAGAAAGAAATGGTCGTGTGAGGGAACCTTGGTTGACGAGGGAGGTTGAATGTCTAGTGAAGAGGAAGAAGGAGGCTTACATAAGGTTGAGGAAGCAGTGTTCAGAGCGTTGGAGGGATACGGGATAGCCAGAAGGGACCTGAAGAAAGGGATTAGGAGAGCTAAGAGAGGGCATGAAAAATCCCTGGCGGATAGGATCAAGGATAACCCCAAGGCATTTTATGCGTATGGGAGAAACCTGAGAATGACGAGAACGAGGGTAGGTCCGATCAAGGACAGTGGTGGGAGACTGTGTATTGAGTCAGAAGAGATAGGAGAGGTCTTGAACAAGTACTTCTCTTCAGTATTTACGAACGAGAGGGACCGTATTGTTGAAGAGGAGAGTGTGAAACGGACTGGTAAGCTAGAGGAGATACCTGTTAGGAAGGAAGATGTGTTGGACATTTTGAACAACTTGAGGATAGACAAGTCCCCCGGGCCTGACGGGATATATCCTAGGATTATGTGGGAAGCAAGAGAGGAAATTGCAGAGCCGTTGATCTTTTCGTCTTCACTGTCAAGGGGGGTGGTACCAGGGGACTGGAGAGTGGCGAATGTTGTGCCCCTGTTCAAAAAAGGGAATAGGGATAACCCGGGAATTACAGGCCAGTTAGTCTTACGTTGGTGGTAGGCAAAGTAATGGAAAGGGTACTGAGGGATAGGATTTACGAGTATCTGGAAAGACACCGCTTGATTAGGGACAGCCAGCACGGATTTGTGAAGGGTAGGTCTTGCCTTACAAGTCTTATTGAATTCTTTGAGGAGGTGACCAAGCATGTGGATGAGGGTAGAGCAGTGGATGTAGTGTACATGGATTTTAGTAAGGCATTTGATAAGGTTCCCCATGGTAGGCTTATGCGGAAAGTCAGGAGGCATGGGATAGAGGGAAATTTGGCCAATTGGATAGAAAACTGGCTAACCGGTCGAAGGCAGAGAGTGGTGGTAGATGGTAAATATTCAGCCTGGAGCCCAGTTACAAGTGGAGTTCCGCAGGGATCAGTTCTGGGTCCTCTGCTGTTTGTAATTTTTATTAATGACTTGGAAAAGGGAGTCGAAGGGTTGGTCAGTAAATTTGCAGACGATACGAAGATTGGTGGAGTTGTGGACAGTGAGGAGGGCTGTTGTCGGCTGCAAAGGGACTTAGATATGATGCAGAGCTGGGCTGAGGAGTGGCAGATGGAGTTCAACCCTGCCAAGTGTGAGGTTGTCCATTTTGGAAGAACAAATAAGAATGCGGAATACAGGGTTAATGGTAGGGTTCTTGGTCAGGTGGAGGAACAGAGGGATCTTGGGGTCTATGTACATAGATCTTTGAAGGTTGCCACTCAGGTGGATAGAGTTTGTAAGAAGGCCTATGGAGTATTATCGTTCATTAGCAGAGGGATTGAATTCAAGAGGCGTGAAGTGATGTTGCAGCTGTACAGGACTTTGGTTAGGCCACAGTTGGAGTACTGTGTGCAGTTCTGGTCGCCTCACTTTAGGAAAGATGTGGAAGCTTTGGAGAGGGTGCAGAGAAGATTTACCAGGATGTGGCCTGGAATGGAGAGTAGGTTGTACGAGGATAGGTTGAGAGTTCTCGGCCTTTTCTCGTTGGAACAGCGAAGGATGAGGGGTGACTTGATCGAGGTTTATAAGATGATCAGAGGAATAGATAGAGTAGACAATCAGAAACTTTTTTCCCCGGGTTCAACAAAGTGTTACAAGGGGACATAAATTTAAGGTGAAGTGTGGAAGGTATAGGGGAGATGTCAGGGGTAGGTTCTTTACCCAGAGAGTGGTGGGGGCATGGAATGCGCTGCCCGTGGGAGTGGCAGAGTCAGAATCATTGGCGACCTTTAAGTGGCAATTGGATAGGTACATGGATGGGTGCTTAATCTAGGATAGAAGTTCGGCACAACATTGTGGGCCGAAGGGCCTGTTCTGTGCTGTATTGTTCTATGTTCTATGTTCTATAATTCCATATAGCACACAGAAAGTGGGATATTGGAAAAGCCAAGAGGCATGTCAGACTGAGAGGGTATGATATCAACTCAGGTGATGGGATACTGGACTGGGAATATGGGATATTGAACTGGGAGATTGTGATATCAACTGCAATATAGGAATAGGAGAGTGGGATCTTGGGAGTGGGATGTATGATTGGAGTAAGTAATATTGACTGGGAGGGGTTTGGGGGGGGGGGTAGGATATCGCATGGGACAGTGATCTATCAGGACCAGGGGGGCACAGTATGAGACTGGGAGGAAATGGGATATTAGAGTAGGGGAGTCTGATGTCAGCCAGTGGGAGGTGGAATATCAGACTGCGGGAGTATAATATCAGACCAGGTGAGTGGGATAATGCTCAGGGAAAGTGGGACATTGGACCGGAGGATCGACTGTAGGACCAGAAGATAGTGACAGTGGCCCGGGAGAGTTAGATAGTGGACCAGGAGAGTGCAATATCAGATCAGAGAATGGGATCTCAAACAGGGTCGAGAGACACAGGAGACTGACAGAGTACAAACCTGGACTGGAAAAGTCGGATAACAGACTGGCAGAGCTCAATATCAGATTGGGAGCAGTGTGGGATTGAGCTAGGGGAATATCGGGATGAGGAAAGGGAATATTGGACTGGGTGTGTGGGAGAACGCAGCAGAATGAAGGGAAACTTGACCAAGAGAGTTTGACATTCGACCGAGACGGTCAGATATTGCCCCTGGAGAGTGTGATATTGGACTAGGAGAGTGGATCTCGACCTTGGGAGTGATATCTGGGGTGGGTTATGAGGCTGGGAGCGTGCGATTGGGAGTGTAGCATACTTCTCCAGGAGAGTGGAATATCAGACTGGGAGTCAGATATCCGAACTAAAGGGTGAGATACTGTATTCAGGGTATCTGATATTGACTGGGGAAATGGAATACTGAAATGAGGGTGTGAGCTCTCCGGCTGGAAGGGTGCGATATCAATTGAAGAGTGAGATATTGGCCTGGAGGTGGCATATTGGATTAGAAATGTGGAGAATGGAGCAGGTAAGTGGGATATAAGACTGGGAGGGTGAGATACGGGACAAGGAAAGACATTGGCCCCAGTGAGTGTGGTATCAGCCTCAGAAATATATTACCCATGGAGAGTGGGATATTGAACTGGGAGAGTGGGATATCAGACCAGATGGAGTGGCTTGTTAAATGAAATGTGTGCCAATATATTGCCAGGGAGATTGGGAAGTCAGTCGGGTCAGTCCAACCAATAAACTGCAATATCAGACCGGGAGAGTGCAATATTGGACTGGTAGCTATCTGATATCATTAGGGCGAGTCTGAGGAGGGTGCAATATTGGATTGAGAGGGTGTGATATTAAATTGGCAGCATGTGGTATTGAACCAGGGCAGTGGGAAATGCAGAATGAGAGAGCAGACTGGGATAGGGGGATAACAGATCAGGAGAGTGGGGTGTCAGACTGGAGGAGAGGGATATCAGATTTGTAGAGGGAGATACTAGACTGGGAGAGTGCACAATGGGATAATAGACCTGGAGACGATGATATTGGACTGAGGGTGAGTACTTTCGACAGAGAGAATGCACGGTTTCTGAATGGGTTAGTCTTGGAGGTGGTAATATTGGGTGGAGAGGGAGTGCACTCGGAGAGAGTGGGATTTTGGACCGGGATCCCGCTGATGTACAGACTGGGATAGTAGGAGATCAGCCTAGGAACATGGTGGTATCAGACGAATCGAGTGCAGAGTTGAACTGGTAGAGGATTATTTCGGATAATGGAGAGTATGATATCATTCAGGGAGATGTGATATTGGAGTTGGGTGGGGGGGGGGGGAATGTGAGAATGGGAGAGTGGGATTTTCACATTCAGAGAGCTGAATACTGGACTGGGAGAAGGGAATATGAGACGCGCGGATTGTAATGGACCAGGGATGTGAGATATCCAGACTAAAACACTGGAATATCAGACAGGGAGGGGGCGATATTGGACTGGGGAGTAAGGTATGGGACTGGGAGAGGGTGATACCACACACGGAGTGGGATATCAAAATGGGATGTGTACAGGAGGTGTACAATACTAGATCCAGGATATACGTTGTCAGATCAGGGGAGCAGGATATTTGACCAGGAGAGGGAGATATCGGATCAGAAGAGGGTGATATCACAGTTTAACTGTGCGATATCCAACCAGGTGAGTACGATAATGGAGTGAAAAATCTGATCAAAAGAGTGTGTGTGGTACTGTGAGAGTGAGACTAGACAGGAACAAGGAGGAGGACACTCATATCAGGCTGGCAGAGGGTAATGGGGAACATAGGAACTGGGGAGTGCAATATTGGACAGGGAGGGTGGGATGTCGGAGAGTGTAACACATCCTCAGCACTGACCCTCTGACAGTGCCCACTCCCTCAGCACTGACCCTCCGACAGTGCCCACTCCCTCAGCACTGACCCTCTGACAGTGCGGCACTCCCTCAGCACTGACCCTCTGACAGTGCGGCACTCCCTCAGCACTGACCCTCTGACAGTGCGGCACTCCCTCAGCACTGACCCTCCGACAGTGCCCACTCCCTCAGCACTGACCCTCCGACAGTGCCCACTCCCTCAGCACTACCCTCCCACAGTGCGGCACTCCCTCAGCACTGACCCTCCGATAGTGTCCACTCCCTCAGCACTGACCCTCCGACAGTGCGGCACTCCCTCAGCACTGACCCTCCGACAGTGCGACACTCCCTCAGCACTGACCCTCCGACAGTGCGGCCCTCCCTCAGCACTGACCGTCCAACAGTGCGGCGCTCCCTCAGTGCGGCCCTCCCTCAGTGCGGCCCTCCCTCAGCACTGACCCTCCCTCAGCACTGACCCTCCCTCAGCACTGACCCTCCCTCAGTG
>NC_092772.1:45822577-45970077 GCF_047496795.1 Chiloscyllium punctatum
ACGCAACTTCCCATTACTATCCTTGATTGGACCTATTCCTACCCTAGTCATTCTTTTATTCCTAACATACCTATAGAAAGCCTTAGGGTTTTCCCTAATCCTACCAACTAAGGACCTTTCATGTCCCCTCCTTGCTGCTCTTAGCTCTCTCTTCAGGTCCTTCCGGGCTACCTTATAACTCTCAATCGCCCCTATTGAACCTTCACACCTCATCTTTACAAAGGCCGCCCTCTTCCCTTTAACAAGGGATTCCAACTCCTTATTAAACCACGGCTCCCTCACACGACCCTTTCCTCCCTGCCTGATAGGTACGTACTTATCAAGGACACTCAATAGTTGCTCCTTGAACAAGTTCCACATATCAATTACGCTCTTGCCTTGGAATCTACTTTTCCAATCCACACATCCTAAGTCATGCCTCAACGCATCATAATTTCCCTGCCCCCAGCTATAACTCTTGCCCTGTAGTACACACTTATCCCTCTCCATCACTAGAGTAAAAATCACCGAATTGTGGTCACTGTCCCCAAAGTGCTCAGCTACCTCTAGTTCTAATACCTGGCCTGGTTCGTTACCCAGAACCAAATCCAGTATGGCCTCACCTCTTGTTGGCCTGTCTACATATTGTGTCAGGAAACTCTCCTGCACACATTGGACAAACACCGACCCATCTAACGAACTTGAGCTATAGCTTTCCCAATCAATATCAGGAAAGTTAAAGTCCCCCATAACAACCACCCTATTACTGTCACTCTTCTCCTGAATCATCTTCACAATCCTTTCCTCAATGATTCTAGGACTATTAGGAGGCCTGTAAAAGACTCCTAACAGGGTGACCTCACCTCTCCTATTCCTAACCTCAACCCAAACTACCTCAGATGGCAAATCTTCGTCCATCTTCCTTTCCACCGCTGTAATACTATCTTTGACAAGCAAAGCCACACCCCCCCCTCTTTTACCCCCACCTCTGACCCTACTAAAACATTTAAACCCTGGAACCTGCAACAGCCAATCCTGTCCCTGATCTAGCCATGTCTCCGTAATAGCCACAACATCGAAGTCCCAGGTACCAACCCACGCTGCGAGTTCACCTACCTTATTTCGTATACTTCTGGCATTAAAGTATACACACTTCAAGCCTCTCTTCTGTTTACAGGCACCCTCCTTTAAGATTGATGCCATATTCCTAACCTCCCTACACTCCAGGTCCTGCACCCTAAAGCTGCAGTCTGGGTTCCCATGCCCCTGCAGAGTTTGTTTAAACCCCCCCCAAGAGCACTAGCAAACCTCCCCCCAAGGATACTGGTGCCCCTCAGGTTCAGGTGCAGACCATCCTGTTTATAGAGGTCCCACCTTCCCCAGAAAGAACCCCAGTTATCCAAGTACCGAAATCCCTCCCTCCTGCACCATCCCTGTAGCCACGCATTTAACTCTTCTCTCTCCCTATTCCTCGACTCTCTATCACGTGGCACGGGTAACAAACCAGAGACAACAACTCTGTTCGTTCTAACTCTGAGCTTCCAACCTAGCTCCCTAAAAGCCTGACTAACATCCTCAGCATTCCTCCTAGCTATGTCATTGGTGCCAATATGGACCACGACTTCAGGCTGCTCCCCCTCCCACTTAAGGACCCGGAAAACACGATCAGAGACATCATGTACCTGGGAGGCAACATTCTTTCTCAGTTTTTCTCTGTCTCTCATTCTTTCTTTCTAGCTCAGACCCTCTCAGTTTCTCCCTCTCTCTGTGTTTCACTCTGCCTCTCAGTCAGATTCCCTTCTCCAATTGTCACTCGAATCCTTCGGTATTCTGCCTCTGTCTCGTTTTTTTTTTGGGGGTTCCTCAGACTTTCCCTGATCTCTGCCAACTCTCTCTCTCTCTCTCTCTCCCCCGCTCGCCATCTTTCAACCCCATTTCTCTCTCCACCACCACCCCAGCCCCTCTCCCCCGAGGGTCCCCAGCCTCATTGCCCGAAACGTCGACTCTCCTGCTCCTCGGATGCTGCCTGACCTGCTTGCGCTTTTCCAGCACCGCGCTCTCCTGGCGCGTTCAGTCTCAGTCTCACCCTGTCTCTGTCTCTCTCTCTGTTTCTGTCTCACCTTTTCCCACCTCCCCAGTGACTCCCACACCCTCCCCGCTTTGTTAGCATCTTTCTTTCCCACCCTCTCTCTCTCATGGGAACAGAAGCAGGAGGAGGCCACTCGGCCCCTCGAGCCTGATCTGCTGTCCAATAGGATCATGGCTGACCTTTCAGCTCCACCCACCCGCTCGCTCACGCTCACCCTTAATTCTTTTACTGTTCAAAAATCGACCATCTTCGCCTGAAAAGCATTTGATGAGGTCGTTTCACTGGGCAAGGAATTCCACAGACTCCCAACCCTCTGGGAACAGTCGTTCCTCCTCAGCTCAGTCAGAAACCCTCTATTTTGGGGCTAGTCCGAGTTTCATCGTCCTGTAGAAACAACCAGATCTATTCCCTTCATAATTTTTTTAGATTACATTAGATTACAGTGTGGAAACAGGCCCTTCGGCCCAACAAGTCCACACCGACCCGTCGAAGCACAACCCACCCATACCCCTACATTTAACCCTTACCTAACACTACGGGCAATTTAGCATGGCCAATTCACCTGACCTGCACATCTTTGGACTGTGGGAGGAAACCGGAGCACCCGGAGGAAACCCACGCAGACACGGGGAGATCGTGCAAACTCCACACAGTCAGTCGCCTGAGGCGGGAATTGAACCCGGGTCTCTGGCGCTGTGAGGCAACAGTGCTAACCACTGTGCCACCGTGCCGCCCACAGAATTTGAATTTGATACCTTTTCTGTAAGATTCTCCCCTCAATCTTCCCAACTCCAAGACTCTCAGCCTGTTTCTGTGTCTGTGTTTCGATTTATCTCCCTCTCAGGGATCGGTGCTAGATTTCAGTCTCTCTACTCTGCATCTGTTGTGACTTAACACTCTCTCCCTGGAGGACTCCGCACCCACACTTTCCATTCCATCACCAATTTCTTTCCACAAGGTTACATTCCCCAAGAAGATGAATATTTCTGTCGCAGCGTGCAGTTGAGTCAGGAAGGGAATTGGGAGCAGGGGCGTTGCCATGGGCACAGTGCGACAGGACAAGGGCAGGAGGGTCAGAGTGTGCACATGGGCACACAGCTCCAAGGTAAAGACCACACTGTCAGCCTGTACCCACAGAATCTCTTCAACAACGACACTCAGGGCAGACTGACAGAGTGGAGGAGGTACACCGACTCAACACTGGCACACGGAAAACTAGATCCCCCCAGCCACTACACCCCCTCCCTATCTCTGTAACCCCCTCCAGTCCCAACACCCCCTCCCTATCTCTGTAACCCACTTCAGCCCCTACACCCCCTCCCTATCTCTGTAACCGCCTCTTGCTCCTACACCCCCTCCCTATCTCTGTAACCCCCCTCCAGTCCCTACACCCCATCGCTATCTCTGTCACCCCCCTAGCCCCTACACCCCCTCCATATCACTGTAACCCCCTCTAGCCCCTACACCCCCTCCATATCTCTGTAACCCCCTCTAGCCCCTACACCCCTCCCTATCTCTGTCAGCCCCGTCCAGCCCCTACACCCCCTCCCTCTAAACCTATCCCTATCTCTGTAAACCCCTCCAGCCCCTACACCCCCTCCCTATCTCTGTAACCCCCCTCCAGCCCCTACACCCCCTCCCTATCTCTGTAACCTCCTCCAGCCCCTACATCCCCTTCCTATCTCTGTAACCCCCTCCAACCCCTACACCCCCTCCCTATCTCTGTAACCCCCTCCAGCCCCTACGCCCCCTCCCTATCTCTGTAACCCCCTCCAGCCCCTACACCCCCTCCCTATCCCTGTAAACCCCTCCAGCCCCTACACCCCCTCCCTATCTCTGTAACCCCCTCCAGCCCCACACCCCCTCCCTATCCCTGTAAACCCCTCCAGCCCCTACACCCCCTCCCTATCTCTGTAACCCCCTCCAGCCCCTACACCCCCTCCCTATCTCTGTAACCCCCTCCAGCCCCTACACTCCCTCCCTATCTCTGTAACCCCCTCCAGCCCCACACCCCCTCCCTATCCCTGTAAACCCCTCCAGCCCCTACACCCCCTCCCTATCTCTGTAACCCCCTCCAGCCCCTACACCCCCTCCCTATCTCTGTAACCCCCTCCAGCCCCTACACCCCCTCCCTATCTCTGTAACCCCCTCCAGCCCCTACACCCCCTCCCTATCTCTGTAACCCCCATCAGTCCCTACACCCCCTCCCTATCTCTGTAAGTCCCTCCAGCCCCAACACCTCCTCCCTATCTCTGTACCCCCCTCCAGCCACTACACCCCCTCCCTCTAACCCCCTCCCTATCTCTGTAATCCCCTCCAGCCCCTACACCCCCTCCCTATCACCCACCGTAACCTCCTCCAGCCCCACACCCCCTCCCTATCTCTGTAACCCCCTCCAGCCCCTACAGCCCCTCCCTATCTCTGTAACCCCCTCCAGCCCCTACACCTCCTCCCTCTAACCCCCTCTAGACCCTACACACCCTCCCTGTTACTGTAATCCCCTCCATCCCCTACACCCCCTCCCTATCTCTGACACCCCCTCCAGCCCCTACGCCCCCTCCCTGTAACTCCCTCTAGCCCCTACACCCCCTCGCTACCTCTGTCACCCCCTCCAGCCCCTACACGCCATCCCTCTAACCCCCTCTAGACCCTACACCCCCTCCCTATTACTGTAACCTCGTCCAGCCGCTATACCCCCTCCCTATCTCTGTAACACCCTCCAGCCCCTACACCCCCTCCCTATCTCTGTAACCCCCTCCAGCCCCCACACCCCCTCCCTAGCTCTGTAACCCCCTCCAGCCCCCACACCCCCTTCCTATCTCTGTAACCCCCTCCATCCCCTACACCCCCTCCCTATCTCTGTAACACCCTCCATCCCCTACACCCCCCTCCCTATCTCTGGAACCCCCTCCAGCCCCTACACCCCCTCCCTATCTCTGTAACCCCCTCCAGCCCCTACACCCCTTCCCTATCTCTGTAACTCCCTCCAGCCCCTACACCCTCTCCCTATCTCTGTAACCCCCTCCAGCCCCGACACCCCCTCCCTATCTCTGTAACCCCTCCAGCCCCTACACCCCCTCCCTATCTCTGTAACCCCCTCCAGCCCCTACACCCCCTCCCTATCTCTGTAACCCCCTCCAGCCCCTACACCCCCTCCCTATCTCTGTAACCCCCTCCAGCCCCTACACCCCCTCCCTATCTCTGGAACCCCCTCCAGCCCCTACACCCCCTCCCTATCTCTGTAACCCCCTCCAGCCCCTACACCCCCTCCCTATCTCTGTAACCCCCTCCAGCCCCTACACCCCCTCCCTATCTCTGTAACCCCCTACAACCCCTACACCCCCTCCCTATCTCTGTAACCCCCTACAACCCCTACACCCCCTCCCTATCTCTGTAACCCCCTCCAGCCCCTACACCCCCTCCCTATCTCTGTAACCCCCTACAACCCCTACACCCCCTCCCTATCTCTGGATTATAGAAATCTCTACAGTGTGGAAACAGGCCCTTCGGCCCAACAAGTGCACACCGACCCGTCGAAGAGTAACCCACCCAGACCCATTCTCTTCTGCACCCTCTCCAAAACCTCCATCTCCTTCCTGATATGTGGTGACCAGAACTCTCAGTGAGATGACTCTTGGTACTAGACCTCCCTCTCTCCTAATGTTCACGCCCAGCTCCCAGATGGTAGTGAGGAGAACATGGCGGTATCCATGCTTTTCTAGTGTCTACGTCGATGCTAAATGGTCTGTTCAATGTCAATCCTTTTTATGAGACGTTCCAGTGGGCAGTTAAGTTTGGAAAAGTATGAGGTGATGCAACTATGAGGGCAACTCAAACAAGGCAAGGGAATACAGGATGGGCAGTAGGACCCTGGGAAACACTGAGGGTCAGATGGAGCTGGGTGTGTATGTGCACCAGTCCCTTATGGTGTCAGGTCAGATGGAGAGAGTAAGGGGTTAACATGGATTACAGGACCCTCGCCTTTATCAGCCAAGAGATTCGGAGCAGGGAGGTGATGCTGGAATTGTCGGAAACCTTGGTTAGGCCACACAGTGAGAGTACTGTGTGCAGTTCAGGAATCCCCATTCTCGGAGGGATGGGATAGCACTGGGAGAGGGTGTGCAGGAAGATTTGACAGGATGTTACTGTGGTGGGGGGTGGGGCGGGGGCGGAGAGTTTCAGGGATGGACAGAAATTCGATAGACTGGGGTTGTTTTCCTCCGAGCAGAGGGGATTGAGACACATAAAATAAGGAGGGGGCACAGATGGGGAGACAGGAAGAAAGCTCTCCCAATGAAGGGGAGAAGAGTGACACAGGGAGGAGGCATAGATCGAAGGTGAGGGACAAGAAGGTTAGAGGGGGTTTTGGAGAGCATTGTCAGTCAGATGATCATAGGGAATGGGGAGCTCACTGTCTGTGAGGGGAATGGGGATATGACTGTCTCTTAGGGGAATGGGGATCTCACTGTGTGTGAGGGGAATGGGGAGCTCACTGTGTGTGAGGGGAATGGGGATCTCACTGTGTGTGAGGGGAATGGGGAGCTCACTGTGTGTGAGGGGAATGGGGAGCTCAATGTGTGTGAGGGGAATGGGGAGCTCACTGACTGTGAGGGGAATGGGGAGCTCACTGTGTGTGAGGGGAATGGGGAGCTCACTGTGTGTGAGGGGAATGGGGATCTCACTGTGTGTGAGGGGAATGGGGAGCTCACTGTGTGTGAGGGGAATGGGGAGCTCACTGTCTGTGAGGGGGGGAATGGGGAGCTCACTGTGTGTGAGGGGAATGGGGATCTCACTGTGTGTGAGGGGAATGGGGAGCTCACTGTGTGTGAGGGGAATGGGGAGCTCAATGTGTGTGAGGGGAATGGGGAGCTCACTGTGTGTGAGGGGAATGGGGATCTCAAAATGTGTGTGAGGGGAATGGGGATCTCACTGTGTGTGGGGGGAATGGGGAGCTCACTGTGTGTGGGGGGAATGGGGAGCTCACTGTCTGTGAGGGGAATGGGGAGCTCACTGTGTGTGAGGGGGGGAATGGGGAGCTCACTGTGTGTGAGGGGAATGGGGAGCTCACTGTGTGTGAGGGGAATGGGGAGCTCACTGTGTGTGAGAGGGGGAATGGGGAGCTCACTGTGTGTGAGGGGAATGGGGAGCTCACTGTGTGTGAGGGGAATGGGGATCTCACTGTGTGTGAGGGGAATGGGGAGCTCACTGTGTGTGAGGGGAATGGGGATCTCACTGTCTGTGAGGGGAATGGGGAGCTCACTGTGTGTGAGGGCGGGAATGGGGAGCTCACTGTGTGTGAGGGGAATGGGGATCTCACTGTGTCTGTGAGGGGAATGGGGAGCTCACTGTGTGTGAGGGGAATGGGGAGCTCACTGGTTGTGAGGGGAATGGGGATCTCACTGTGTGTGAGGGGAATGGGGAGCTCACTGTGTGTGAGGGGGGGAATGGGGATCTCACTGTGTCTGTGAGGGGAATGGGAGCTCACTGTGAGTGAGGGGAATGGGGAGCTCACTGTGTGTGAGGGGAATGGGGAGCTCACTGTGTGTGAGGGGAATGGGAGCTCACTGTGAGTGAGGGGAATGGGGAGCTCACTGTGTGTGAGGGGAATGGGGATCTCACTGTGTGTGAGGGGAATGGGGAGCTCACTGTGTGTGAGGGGAATGGGGAGCTCAATGTGTGTGAGGGGAATGGTGAGCTCACTGTGTGTGAGGGGAATGGGAAGCTCACTGTGTGTGAGGGGGAATGGGAAGCTCAATGTGTGTGAGGGGGAATGGGGAGCTCACTGTGTGTAAGGGGAATGGGGAGCTCACTGTGTGTGAGGGGAATGGGGATCTCACTGTGTGTGAGGGGAATGGGGATCTCACTGTGTGTGAGGGGGATGGGGAGCTCACTGTGTGTGAGGGGGAATGGGGAGCTCACTGTGTGTGAGGGGGAATGGGGAGCTCACTGTGTGTGAGGGGGAATGGGGAGCTCACTGTGTGTGAGGGGAATGGGAAGCTCAATGTGTGTGAGGGGGAATGGGGAGCTCACTGTGTGTGAGGGGGAATGGGGAGCTCACTGTGTGTGAGGGGGAATGGGGAGCTCACTGTGTGTGAGGGGGAATGGGGAGCTCACTGTGTGTGAGGGGAATGGGGATCTCACTGTGTGTGAGGGGAATGGGGAGCTCACTGTGTGTGAGGGGAATGGGGATCTCACTGTGTGTGAGGGGAATGGGGAGCTCACTGTGTGTGAGGGGGGGAATGGGGGGGCTCACTGTGTGTGTGAGGGGAATGGGGAGCTCACTGTGTGTGAGGGGAATGGGGAGCTCACTGTGTGTGAGGGGGGGAATGGGGATCTCACTGTGTGTGAGGGGAATGGGGAGCTCACTGTGTGTGAGGGGAATGGGGAGCTCACTGTGTCTGTGAGGGGAATGGGGAGCTCATTGTGTGTGAGGGGAATGGGGAGCTCACTGTATGTGAGGGGAATAGGGATCTCACTGTATGTGAGGGGAAAGGGGAGCTCATTGTCTGTGAGGGGAATGGGGAGCTCACTGTGTCTGTGAGGGGAATGGGGAGCTCACTGTGTGTGAGGGGAATGGCGAGCTCACTGTGTCTGTGAGGGGAATGGGGATCTCACTGTGTGTGAGGGGAATGGGGAGCTCAATGTGTGTGAGGGGAATGGGAGCTCACTGTGTGTGAGGGGAATGGGAGCTCACTGTGTGTGAGGGGAATGGGGAGCTCAATGTGTGTGAGGGGAATGGGAGCTCACTGTGTGTGAGGGGAATGGGAGCTCACTGTGTGTGAGGGGAATGGGGAGCTCAATGTCTGTGAGGGGAATGGGGAGCTCACTGTGTGTGAGGGGAATGGGGAGCTCACTGTGTGTGGGGGGAATGGGGAGCTCACTGTGAGTGAGGGGAATGGGGAGCTCACTGTGTGTGAGGGGAATGGGGAGCTCACTGTGTGTGAGGGGAATGGGGAGCTCAATGTGTGTGAGGGGAATGGGGAGCTCACTGTGTGTGAGGGGAATGGGGAGCTCACTGTCTGTGAGGGGGAATGGGGAGCTCACTGTGTGTGAGGGGGGGAATGGGGAGCTCACTGTGTCTGAGGGGAATGGGGATCTCAATGTGTGTGAAGGGAATGGGAAGCTCACTGTGTGTGAGGGGAATGGGGATCTCACTGTGTGTGAGGGGAATGGGGATCTCACTGTGTGTGGGGGGAATGGGGATCTCACTGTGTGTGAGGGGGGGAATGAGGATCTCACAGTGTGTGAGGGGAATGGGGAGCTCACTGTGTGTGGGGGGAATGGGGATCTCAATGTGTGTGAGGGGGAATGGGGAGCTCACTGTGTGTGAGGGGAATGGGGAGCTCACTGTGTGTGAGGGGGAATGGGGAGCTCACTGTGTGTGAGGGGAATGGGGAGCTCACTGTGAGTGAGGGGAATGGGGATCTCACTGTGTGTGAGGGGAATGGGGATCTCACTGTGTGTGAGGGGAATGGGGAGATCACTGTGTGTGAGGGGAATGGGGATCTCACTGTGTGTGAGGGGGAATGGGGAGCTCACTGTGGAAGGGGAATGGGGAGCTCACTGTGTGTAAGGGGAATGGGGAGCTCACTGTGTCTGTGAGGGGAATGGGGAGCTCACTGTGTGTGAGGGGAATGGGGAGCTCACTGTGTGTGAGGGGAATGGGGATCTCACTGTGTGTGGGGGGAATGGGGAGCTCACTGTGTGTGAGAGGGGGAATGCGGAGCTCACTGTGTGTGAGGGGAATGGGGATCTCACTGTGTGTGAGGGGGGAATGGGGAGCTCACTGTGTGTGAGGGGAATGGGGAGCTCAATGTGTGTGAGGGGAATGGGGAGCTCACTGTCTGTGAGGGGAATGGGGAGCTCACTGTGTGTGGGGGGAATGGGGAGCTCACTGTGTGTGAGGGGGGGAATGGGGAGCTCACTGTGTGTGAGGGGAATGGGGAGCTCACTGTGTGTGAGGGGAATGGGAGCTCACTGTGTGTGAGTGGAATGGGGATCTCACTGTGTGTGAGGGGGGAATGGGGAGCTCACTGTGTGTGAGGGGAATGGGGAGCTCAATGTGTGTGAGGGGAATGGGGATCTCACTGTCTGTGAGGGGAATGGGGAGCTCACTGTGTGTGGGGGGAATGGGGAGCTCACTGTGTGTGAGGGGGGGAATGGGGAGCTCACTGTGTGTGAGGGGAATGGGGAGCTCAATGTCTGTGAGGGGAATGGGGAGCTCACTGTGTATGAGGGGAATGGGGCGCTCACTGTGTGTGAGGGGGGGAATGGGGAGCTCACTGTGTGTGAGGGGAATGGGGAGCTCACTATGTGTAAGGGGAATTGGGATCTCACTGTGTTTGAGGGGAATGGGGATCTCACTGTGTGTGAGGGGAATGGGGATCTCAATGTGTGTGGGGGGAATGGGGAGCTCACTGTGTGTGAGGGGGGGGAATGGGGAGCTCAATGTCTGTGAGGGGAATGGGGAGCTCACTGTGTGTGAGGGGAATGGGGAGCTCACTGTGTGTGAGGGGAATGGGGAGCTCACTGTGTCTGTGAGGGGAATGGGGAGCTCACTGTGTGTGAGGGGAATGGGGAGCTCAATGTGTGTGAGGGGAATGGGGAGCTCACTGTGTGTGAGGGGAATGGGGAGCTCACTGTCTGTGAGGGGGAATGGGGAGCTCACTGTGTGTGAGGGGGGGAATGGGGAGCTCACTGTGTGTGAGGGGAATGGGGATCTCAATGTGTGTGAAGGGAATGGGAAGCTCACTGTGTGTGAGGGGAATGGGGATCTCACTGTGTGTGAGGGGAATGGGGATCTCACTGTGTGTGGGGGGATTGGGGATCTCACTGTGTGTGAGGGGGGGAATGGGGATCTCACAGTGTGTGAGGGGGGGAATGGGGATCTCAATGTGTGTGAGGGGGAATGGTGAGCTCACTGTGTGTGAGGGGAATGGGGAGCTCACTGTGTGTGAGGGGAATGGGGATCTCACTGTCTGTGAGGGGAATGGGGAGCTCACTGTGTGTGAGGGGAATGGGGAGCTCACTGTGTGTGAGGGGAATGGGGAGCTCACTGTGTGTGAGGGGAATGGGGAGCTCACTGTGTGTGAGGGGAATGGGGATCTCACTGTGTGTGAGGGGAATGGGGAGATCACTGTGTGTGAGGGGAATGGGGATCTCACTGTGTGTGAGGGGAATGGGGATCTCACTGTGTGTGAGGGGGAATGGGGAGCTCACTGTGTAAGGGGAATGGGGAGCTCACTGTGTGTAAGGGGAATGGGGAGCTCACTGTGTCTGTGAGGGGAATGGGGAGCTCACTGTGTGTGAGGGGAATGGGGAGCTCACTGTGTGTGAGGGGAATGGGGCGCTCACTGTGTGTGAGGGGGGGAATGGGGAGCTCACTGTGTGTGAGGGGAATGGGGAGCTCACTGTGTGTGAGGGGAATGGGGAGCTCACTGTGTGTGAGGGGAATGGGGAGCTCACTGTGTGTGAGGGGAATGAGGATCTCACTGTCTGTGAGGGGAATGGGGAGCTCACTGTGTGTGAGGGCGGGAATGGGGAGCTCACTGTGTGTGAGGGGAATGGGGATCTCACTGTGTCTGTGAGGGGAATGGGGAGCTCACTGTGTGTGAGGGGAATGGGGAGCTCACTGTGTGTGAGGGGAATGGGGATCTCACTGTGTGTGAGGGGAATGGGGAGCTCACTGTGTGTGAGGGGGGAATGGGGATCTCACTGTCTGTGAGGGGAATGGGGAGCTCACTGTGTGTGAGGGCGGGAATGGGGAGCTCACTGTGTGTGAGGGGAATGGGGATCTCACTGTGTCTGTGAGGGGAATGGGGAGCTCACTGTGTGTGAGGGGAATGGGGAGCTCACTGTGTGTGAGGGGAATGGGGATCTCACTGTGTGTGAGGGGAATGGGGAGCTCACTGTGTGTGAGGGGGGAATGGGGATCTCACTGTGTGTGAGGGGAATGGGAGCTCACTGTGTGTGAGGGGAATGGGGAGCTCACTGTGTGTGAGGGGAATGGGGAGCTCAATGTGTGTGAGGGGAATGGGGAGCTCACTGTCTGTGAGGGGAATGGGGAGCTCACTGTGTGTGGGGGGAATGGGGAGCTCACTGTGTGTGAGGGGGGGAATGGGGAGCTCACTGTGTGTGAGGGGAATGGGAGCTCACTGTGAGTGAGGGGAATGGGGAGCTCACTGTGTGTGAGGGGAATGGGGAGCTCACTGTGTGTGAGGGGAATGGGAGCTCACTGTGAGTGAGGGGAATGGGGAGCTCACTGTGTGTGAGGGGAATGGGGAGCTCAATGTCTGTGAGGGGAATGGGGAGCTCACTGTGTATGAGGGGAATGGGGCGCTCACTGTGTGTGAGGGGGGGAATGGGGAGCTCACTGTGTGTGAGCGGAATGGGGAGCTCACTATGTGTAAGGGGAATGGGGATCTCACTGTGTGTGAGGGGAATGGGGATCTCACTGTGTGTGAGGGGAATGGGGATCTCAATGTGTTTGGGGGGAATGGGGAGCTCACTGTGTGTGAGGGGGGGAATGGGGAGCTCACTGTGTGTGAGGGGAATGGGGAGCTCAATGTCTGTGAGGGGAATGGGGAGCTCACTGTGTGTGAGGGGAATGGGGAGCTCACTGTGTGTGAGGGAATGGGGAGCTCACTGTGTGTGAGGGGAATGGGGATCTCAATGTGTGTGAGGGGAATGGGGAGCTCAATGTCTGTGAGGGGAATGGGGAGCTCACTGTGTGTGAGTGGGGGAATGGGGATCTCACTGTGTGTGAGGGGAATGGGGAGCTCACTGTGTGTGAGGGGAATGGGGAGCTCACTGTGTGTGAGGGGGGGAATGGGGATCTCACTGTCTGTGAGGGGAATGGGGAGCTCACTGTGAGTGAGGGGGGGAATGGGGGGGCTCACTGTGTGTGAGGGGAATGGGGAGCTCACTGTGTGTGAGGGGAATGGGGAGCTCACTGTGTGTGAGGGGAATGGGGAGCTCACTGTGTGTGAGGGGAATGGGGAGATCACTGTGTGTGAGGGGAATGGGGTGCTCACTGTGTGTGAGGGGAATGGGGATCTCACTGTGTGTGAGGGGAATGGGGAGATCACTGTGTGTGAGGGGAATGGGGAGCTCACTGTGTGTGGGGGGAATGGGGAGCTCACTGTGTGTAAGGGGAATGGGGATCTCACTGTGTGTGAGAGGAATGGGGATCTCACTGTGTGTGAGGGGAATGGGGAGCTCACTGTGTGTGAGAGGGGGAATGGGGAGCTCACTGTGTGTGAGGGGAATGGGAAGCTCACTGTGTGTGAGGGGAATGGGGAGCTCACTGTGTGTGAGGGGAATGGGGAGCTCACTGTGTGTGAGGGGAATCGGGATCTCACTGTGTGTGAGGGGGGGAATGGGGATCTCACTGTGTGTGAGGGGAATGGGGATCTCACTGTGTGTGAGGGGAATGGGGATCTCAAAGTGTGTGAAGGGAATGGGGTGCTCACTGTGTGTGAGGGGAATGGGAAGCTCACTATGTGTGAGGGGGAATGGGGAGCTCACTGTGTGTGAGGGGGGGAATGGGGAGCTCACTGTGTGTGAGAGGAATGGGGAGCTCACTGTGTGTGGGGGGGGAATGGGGGGGCTCACTGTGTGTGAGGGGAATGGGGAGCTCACTGTGTGTGAGGGGAATGGGGATCTCACTGTGTGTGAGGGGAATGGGGATCTCACTGTGTGTGAGGGGAATGGGGAGCTCACTGTGTGTGAGGGGAATGGGGATCTCACTGTGTGTGAGGGGAATGGGGAGCTCACTGTGTGTGAGGGGGGGAATGGGGAGCTCACTGTTTGTGAGGGGGAATGGGGGGCTCACTGTGTGTGAGGGGGAATGGGGAGCTCACTGTGTGTGAGGGGAATGGGGAGCTCACTGTGTGTGGGGGGAATGGGGATCTCACTGTGTGTGAGGGGAATGGGGAGCTCACTGTGTGTGAGGGGAATGGGGATCTCACTGTGTGTGAGGGGAATGGGGATCTCACTGTGTGTGAGGGGAATGGGGAGCTCACTGTGTGTGAGGGGAATGGGGATCTCACTGTCTGTGAGGGGAATGGGGATCTCACTGTGTGTGAGGGGAATGGGGAGCTCACTGTGTGTGAGGGGAATGGGGAGCTCACTGTCTGTGAGGGGAATGGGGATCTCACTGTCTGTGAGGGGAATGGGGAGCTCACTGTGTGTGAGGGGAATGGGGAGCTCACTGTGTGTGAGGGGAATGGGGATCTCACTGTGTGTGAGGGGAATGGGGATCTCACTGTGTGTGAGGGGAATGGGGATCTCACTGTGTGTGAGGGGAATGGGGATCTCACTGTGTGTGAGGGGGGAATGGGGATCTCAAAGTGTGTGAGGGGAACGGGGATCTCACTGTGTGTGAGGGGAATGGGGAGCTCACTGTGTGTGAGGGGAATGGGGAGCTCAATGTGTGTGAGGGGAATGGGGAGCTCACTGTGTGTGAGGGGAATGGGGAGCTCACTGTGTGTGAGGGGAATGGGGAGGTCACTGTGTGTGAGGGGAATGGGGAGCTCACTGTGTCTGTGAGGGGGGAATGGGGAGCTCACTGTGTGTGAGGGGGGGAATGGGGAGCTCACTGTGTGTGAGGGGAATGGGGAGCTCACTGTTTCTGTGAGGGGAATGGGGAGCTCACTGTGTGTGAGGGGAATGGGGAGCTCACTGTGTGTGAGGGGAATGGGGAGCTCACTGTGTGTGAGGGGAATGGGGATCTCACTGTGTGTGAGGGGAATGGGGATCTCACTGTGTGTGAGGGGAATGGGGAGCTCACTGTGTGTGAGGGGAATGGGGAGCTCACTATGTGTAAGGGGAATGGGGATCTCACTGTGTGTGAGGGGAATGGGGAGCTCAATGTGTGTGAGGGGAATGGGGAGCTCACTGTGTGTGAGGGCAATGGGGAGCTCACTGTGTGTGAGGGGAATGGGGAGCTCACTGTGTGTGAGAGGGGGAATGGGGAGCTCACTGTGTGTGAGGGGAATGGGGAGCTCACTGTGTGTGAGGGGGGGGAATGGGGAGCTCACTGTGTGTAAGGGGAATGGGGAGCTCACTGTGTGTGAGGGGGAATGGGGAGCTCACTGTGTGTGAGGGGGAATGGGGAGCTCACTGTGTGTAAGGGGAATGGGGATCTCACTGTGTGTGAGGGGAATGGGGATCTCACTGTGTGTGGGGGGAATGGGGAGCTCACTGTGTGTGAGGGGAATGGGGAGCTCACTGTGTGTGAGGGGAATGGGGAGCTCACTGTGTGTGAGGGGAATGGGAAGCTCACTGTGTGTGAGGGGGAATGGGAAGCTCAATGTGTGTGAGGGGGAATGGGGAGCTCACTGTGTGTGAGGGGGAATGGGGAGCTCACTGTGTGTGAGGGGGAATGGGGAGCTCACTGTGTGTGAGGGGAATCGGGAGCTCAATGTGTGTGAGGGGGAATGGGGAGCTCACTGTGTGTGAGGGGGAATGGGGAGCTCACTGTGTGTGAGGGGGAATGGGGAGCTCACTGTGTGTGAGGGGGAATGGGGAGCTCACTGTGTGTGAGGGGAATGGGGATCTCACTGTGTGTGAGGGGAATAGGGAGCTCACTGTGTGTGAGGGGAATGGGGATCTCACTGTGTGTGAGAGGAATGGGGAGCTCACTGTGTGTGAGGGGGGGAATGGGGGGGCTCACTGTGTGTGAGGGGAATGGGGAGCTCACTGTGTGTGAGGGGAATGGGGAGCTCACTGTGTGTGAGGGGGGGAATGGGGATCTCACTGTGTGTGAGGGGAATGGGGAGCTCACTGTGTGTGAGGGGAATGGGGAGCTCACTGTGTCTGTGAGTGGAATGGGGAGATCACTGTGTGTGAGGGGAATGGGGATCTCACTGTGTGTGAGGGGAATGGGGAGCTCACTGTGTGTGAGGGGAATGGGGAGCTCACTGTGTCTGTGAGGGGAATGGGGAGCTCACTGTGTGTGAGGGGAATGGGGAGCTCACTGTGTCTGTGAGGGGAATGGGGATCTCACTGTGTGTAAGGGGAATGGGGAGCTCAATGTGTGTGAGGGGAATGGGAGCTCACTGTGTGTGAGGGGAATGGGGAGCTCAATGTCTGTGAGGGGAATGGGGAGCTCACTGTGTGTGAGGGGAATGGGGAGCTCACTGTGTGGGGGGAATGGGGAGCTCACTGTGTGTGAGTGGAATGGGGAGCTCACTGTGTGTGAGGGGAATGGGGAGCTCAATGTGTGTGAGGGGAATGGGGAGCTCACTGTGTGTGAGGGGAATGGGGAGCTCACTGTCTGTGAGGGGGAATGGGGAGCTCACTGTGTGTGAGGGGGGGAATGGGGAGCTCACTGTGTGTGAGCGGAATGGGGCGCTCACTGTGTGTGAGGGGAATGGGGAGCTCAATGTGTGTGAGGGGAATGGGGAGCTCACTGTCTGTGAGGGGAATGGGGAGCTCACTGTGTGTGGGGGGAATGGGGAGCTCACTGTGTGTAAGGGGGGGAATGGGGAGCTCACTGTGTGTGAGGGGAATGGGAGCTCACTGTGAGTGAGGGGAATGGGGAGCTCACTGTGTGTGAGGGGAATGGGGAGCTCACTTTGTGTGAGGGGAATGGGAGCTCACTGTGAGTGAGGGGAATGGGGAGCTCACTGTGTGTGAGGGGAATGGGGAGCTCAATGTCTGTGAGGGGAATGGGGAGCTCACTGTGTATGAGGGGAATGGGGCGCTCACTGTGTGTGAGGGGGGGAATGGGGAGCTCACTGTGTGTGAGGGGAATGGGGAGCTCACTATGTGTAAGGGGAATGGGGATTTCACTGTGTGTGAGGGGAATGGGGATCTCAATGTGTGTGGGGGGAATGGGGAGCTCACTGTGTGTGAGGGGGGGAATGGGGAGCTCAATGTCTGTGAGGGGAATGGGGAGCTCACTGTGTGTGAGGGGAATGGGGAGCTCACTGTGTGTGAGGGGAATGGGGATCTCACTGTGTGTGAGGGGAATGGGGATCTCACTGTGTGTGAGGGGAATGGGGAGCTCACTGTGTGTGAGGGAAATGGGGAGATCACTGTGTGTGAGGGGAATGGGGTGCTCACTGTGTGTGAGGGGAATGGGGATCTCACTGTGTGTGAGGGGAATCGGGAGATCACTGTGTGTGGGGGGAATGGGGAGCTCACTGTGTGTGGGGGAATGGGGAGCTCACTGTGTGTGAGGGGGAATGGGGAGCTCACTGTGTGTGAGGGGAATGGGGATCTCACTGTGTGTGAGGGGAATGGGGAGCTCACTGGTGTAAGGGGAATGGGGAGCTCACTGTGTGTGAGGGGAATGGGGAGCTCACTGTGTGTGAGGGGATATGGGGAGCTCACTGTGTGTGAGGGGAATGGGGAACTCACTGTGTGTGAGGGGAATGGGGAGCTCACTGTGTGTGAGGGGATTGGGGATCTCACTGTGTGTGAGGGGAATGGGGATCTCACTGTGTGTGAGGGGAATGGGGATCTCACTGTGTGTGAGGGGAATGGGGAGCTCACTGGTGTAAGGGGAATGGGGAGCTCACTGTGTGTGAGGGGAATGGGGAGCTCACTGTGTGTGAGGGGATATGGGGAGCTCACTGTGTGTGAGGGGAATGGGGAACTCACTGTGTGTGAGGGGGGGAATGGGGATCTCACTGTGTGTGAGGAGAATGGGGATCTCACTGTGTGTGAGGGGAATGGGGATCTCAAAGTGTGTGAAGGGAATGGGGAGCTCACTGTGTGTGAGGGGAATGGGAAGCTCACTATGTGTGAGGGGGAATGGGGAGCTCACTGTGTGTGAGGGGAATGGGGAGCTCACTGTGTGTGAGGGGAATGGGGATCTCACTGTGTGCGAGAGGAATGGGGAGCTCACTGTGTGTGAGGGGGAATGGGGAGCTCACTGTGTGTGAGGGGAATGGGGAGCTCAATGTGTGTGAGGGGGAATGGGGAGCTCACTGTGTGTGAGGGGAATGGGGAGCTCACTGTGTGTGAGGGGGAATGGGGAGCTCACTGTGTGTGAGGGGGAATGGGGAGCTCACTGTGTGTGAGGGGAATGGGGATCTCACTGTGTGTGAGGGGAATGGGGAGCTCACTGTGTGTGAGGGGAATGGGGAGCTCAATGTCTGTGAGGGGAATGGGGAGCTCACTGTGTATGAGGGGAATGGGGCGCTCACTGTGTGTGAGGGGGGAATGGGGAGCTCACTGTGTGTGAGGGGAATGGGGATCTCACTGTGTGTGAGAGGAATGGGGAGGTCACTGTGTGTGAGGGGGGGAATGGGGGGGCTCACTGTGTGTGAGGGGAATGGGGAGCTCACTGTGTGTGAGGGGAATGGGGAGCTCACTGTGTGTGAGGGGGGGAATGGGGATCTCACTGTGTGTGAGGGGAATGGGGAGCTCACTGTGTGTGAGGGGAATGGGGAGCTCACTGTGTCTGTGAGGGGAATGGGGATCTCACTGTGTGTGAGGGGGGGAATGGGGAGCTCACTGTGTGTGAGGGGAATGGGGAGCTCACTGTGTCTGTGAGGGGAATGGGGAGATCACTGTGTGTGAGGGGAATGGGGATCTCACTGTGTGTGAGGGGAATGGGGAGCTCACTGTGTGTGAGGGGAATGGGGAGCTCACTGTGTCTGTGAGGGGAATGGGGAGCTCACTGTGTGTGAGGGGAATGGGGAGCTCACTGTGTCTGTGAGGGGAATGGGGATCTCACTGTGTGTGAGGGGAATGGGGAGCTCACTGTGTGTGAGGGGAATGGGGAGCTCAATGTCTGTGAGGGGAATGGGGAGCTCACTGTGTGTGAGGGGAATGGGGAGCTCACTGTGTGTGGGGGGAATGGGGAGCTCACTGTGTGTGAGGGGAATGGGGAGCTCACTGTGTGTGAGGGGAATGGGGAGCTCAATGTGTGTGAGGGGAATGGGGAGCTCACTGTCTGTGAGGGGGAATGGGGAGCTCACTGTGTGTGAGGGGGGGAATGGGGAGCTCACTGTGTGTGAGCGGAATGGGGAGCTCACTGTGTGTGAGGGGAATGGGGAGCTCAATGTGTGTGAGGGGAATGGGGAGCTCACTGTCTGTGAGGGGAATGGGGAGCTCACTGTGTGTGAGGGAAATGGGGAGCTCACTGTGTGTGAGGGGAATGGGAGCTCACTGTGAGTGAGGGGAATGGGGAGCTCACTGTGTGTGAGGGGAATGGGGAGCTCAATGTCTGTGAGGGGAATGGGGAGCTCACTGTGTATGAGGGGAATGGGGCGCTCACTGTGTGTGAGGGGGGGAATGGGGAGCTCACTGTGTGTGAGGGGAATGGGGAGCTCACTATGTGTAAGGGGAATGGGGATTTCACTGTGTGTGAGGGGAATGGGGATCTCAATGTGTGTGGGGGGAATGGGGAGCTCACTGTGTGTGAGGGGGGGGAATGGGGAGCTCAATGTCTGTGAGGGGAATGGGGAGCTCACTGTGTGTGAGGGGAATGGGGAGCTCACTGTGTGTGAGGGGAATGGGGAGCTCACTGTCTGTGAGGGAAATGGGGATCTCAATGTGTGTGAGGGGAATGGGGAGCTCAATGTCTGTGAGGGGAATGGGGAGCTCACTGTGTGTGAGGGGGGGAATGGGGATCTCACTGTGTGTGAGGGGAATGGGGAGCTCACTGTGTGTGAGGGGGGGAATGGGGATCTCACTGTCTGTGAGGGGAATGGGGAGCTCACTGTGTGTGAGGGGGGGAATGGGGAGCTCACTGTGTGTGAGGGGAATGGGGAGCTCACTATGTGTGAGGGGAATGGGGAGCTCACTGTGTGTGAGGGGAATGGGGAGCTCACTGTGTGTGAGGGGAATGGGGATCTCACTGTGTGTGAGGGGAATGGGGAGCTCACTGTGTGTGAGGGGAATGGTGAGCTCACTGTGTGTGAGGGGAATGGGGAGCTCACTGTGTGTGAGGGGAATGGGGAGATCACTGTGTGTGAGGGGAATGGGGTGCTCACTGTGTGTGAGGGGAATGGGGATCTCACTGTGTGTGAGGGGAATGGGGAGATCACTGTGTGTGAGGGGAATGGGGAGCTCACTGTGTGTGGGGGGAATGGGGAGCTCACTGGTGTAAGGGGAATGGGGAGCTCACTGTGTGTGAGGGGAATGGGGAGCTCACTGTGTGTGAGGGGATATGGGGAGCTCACTGTGTGTGAGGGGAATGGGGAACTCACTGTGTGTGAGGGGGGGAATGGGGATCTCACTGTGTGTGAGGAGAATGGGGATCTCACTGTGTGTGAGGGGAATGGGGATCTCAAAGTGTGTGAAGGGAATGGGGAGCTCACTGTGTGTGAGGGGAATGGGAAGCTCACTATGTGTGAGGGGGAATGGGGAGCTCACTGTGTGTGAGGGGAATGGGGAGCTCACTGTGTGTGAGGGGAATGGGGATCTCACTGTGTGCGAGAGGAATGGGGAGCTCACTGTGTGTGGGGGGGGAATGGGGGGGCTCACTGTGTGTGAGGGGGAATGGGGAGCTCACTGTGTGTGAGGGGAATGGGGAGCTCACTGTGTGTGAGGGGAATGGGGATCTCACTGTGTGTGAGGGGAATGGGGATCTCACTGTGTGTGAGGGGAATGGGGAGCTCACTGTGTGTGAGGGGAATGGGGATCTCACTGTGTGTGAGGGGAATGGGGAGCTCACTGTGTGTGAGGGGGGGAATGGGGAGCTCACTGTGTGTGTGAGGGGGAATGGGGGGGCTCACTGTGTGTGAGGGGAATGGGGAGCTCACTGTGTGTGGGGTGAATGGGGTTCTCACTGTGTGTGAGGGGAATGGGGAGCTCACTGGTGTAAGGGGAATGGGGAGCTCACTGTGTGTGAGGGGAATGGGGAGCTCACTGTGTGTGAGGGGATATGGGGAGCTCACTGTGTGTGAGGGGAATGGGGAACTCACTGTGTGTGAGGGGGGGAATGGGGATCTCACTGTGTGTGAGGAGAATGGGGATCTCACTGTGTGTGAGGGGAATGGGGATCTCAAAGTGTGTGAAGGGAATGGGGAGCTCACTGTGTGTGAGGGGAATGGGAAGCTCACTATGTGTGAGGGGGAATGGGGAGCTCACTGTGTGTGAGGGGAATGGGGAGCTCACTGTGTGTGAGGGGAATGGGGATCTCACTGTGTGTGGGGGGGGAATGGGGAGATCACTGTGTGTGGGGGGGGAATGGGGGGGCTCACTGTGTGTGAGGGGGAATGGGGAGCTCACTGTGTGTGAGGGGAATGGGGAGCTCACTGTGTGTGAGGGGAATGGGGATCTCACTGTGTGTGAGGGGAATGGGGATCTCACTGTGTGTGAGGGGAATGGGGAGATCACTGTGTGTGAGGGGAATGGGGATCTCACTGTGTGTGAGGGGAATGGGGAGCTCACTGTGTGTGAGGGGGGGAATGGGGAGCTCACTGTGTGTGTGAGGGGGAATGGGGGGGCTCACTGTGTGTGAGGGGAATGGGGAGCTCACTGTGTGTGGGGTGAATGGGGTTCTCACTGTGTGTGAGGGGAATGGGGAGCTCACTGTGTGTGAGGGGAATGGGGAGCTCACTGTGTGTGAGGGGAATTTGGATCTCACTGTGTGTGAGGGGAATGGGGATCTCACTGTGTGTGAGGGGAATGGGGATCTCACTGTGTGTGAGGGGAATGGGGATCTCACTGTGTGTGAGGGGGGAATGGGGATCTCAAAGTGTGTGAGGGGAATGGGGATCTCACTGTGTGTGAGGGGAATGGGGAGCTCACTGTGTGTGAGGGGAATGGGGAGCTCAATGTGTGTGAGGGGAATGGGGAGCTCACTGTGTGTGAGGGGAATGGGGAGCTCACTGTGTGTGAGGGGAATGGGGAGGTCACTGTGTGTGAGGGGAATGGGGAGCTCACTGTGTCTGTGAGGGGGGAATGGGGAGCTCACTGTGTGTGAGGGGGGGAATGGGGAGCTCACTGTGTGTGAGGGGAATGGGGAGCTCACTGTGTCTGTGAGGGGAATGGGGAGCTCACTGTGTGTGAGGGGAATGGGGAGCTCACTGTGTGTGAGGGGAATGGGGAGCTCACTGTGTGTGAGGGGAATGGGGATCTCACTGTGTGTGAGGGGAATGGGGATCTCACTGTGTGTGAGGGGAATGGGGAGCTCACTGTGTGTGAGGGGAATGGGGAGCTCACTGTGTGTGAGGGGAATGGGGATCTCACTGTGTGTGAGGGGAATGGGGATCTCACTGTGTGTGAGGAGAATGGGGAGCTCAATGTGTGTGAGGGGAATGGGGAGCTCACTGTGTGTGAGTGCAATGGGGAGCTGAATGTGTGTGAGGGGAATGGGGAGCTCACTGTGTGTGAGGGGAATGGGGAGCTCACTGTGTGTGGGGGGAATGGGGATCTCACTGTGTGTGAGGGGAATGGGGAGCTCACTGTGTGTGAGTGGAATGGGGAGCTCACTGTGTGTGGGGGGAATGGGGAGCTCACTGTGTGTGAGGGGAATGGGGATCTCACTGAGTGTGAGGGGAATGGGGATCTCACTGTGTGTGGGGGGAATGGGGAGCTCACTGTGTGTGAGGGGAATGGGGAGCTCACTGTGTGTAAGGGGGGAATGGGGATCTCACTGTGTGAGGGGAATGGGGATCTCACTGTGTGTAAGGGGAATGGGGAGCTCACTGTGTGTGAGGGGAATGGGGAGCTCACTGTGTGTGAGGGGGGGGAATGGGGAGCTCACTGTGTGTAAGGGGAATGGGGATCTCACTGTGTGTGAGGGGGGGAATGGGGATCTCACTGTGTGTAAGGGGAATGGGGATCTCACTGTGTGTGAGGGGGGGAATGGGGATCTCACTGTGTGTGAGGGGAATGGGGAGCTCACTGTGTGTGAGGGGAATGGGAAGCTCACTGTGTGTGAGTGGGAATGGGAAGCTCACTGTGTGTGAGGGGAATGGGGAGCTCAATGTGTGTGAGGGGGAATGGGGAGCTCACTGTGTGTGAGGGGGAATGGGGAGCTCACTGTGTGTGAGGGGGAATGGGGATCTCACTGTGTGTGAGGGGAATGGGGATCTCACTGTGTGTGAGGGGGAATGGGGAGCTCACTGTGTGTGAGGGGGAATGGGGAGCTCACTGTGTGTGAGGGGAATGGGGATCTCACTGTGTGTGAGGGGAATGGGGAGCTCACTGTGTGTGAGGGGAATGGGGATCTCACTGTGTGTGAGAGGAATGGGGAGCTCACTGTGTGTGAGGGGGGGAATGGGGGGGCTCACTGTGTGTGAGGGGAATGGGGAGCTCACTGTGTGTGAGGGGAATGGGGAGCTCACTGTGTGTGAGGGGGGGAATGGGGATCTCACTGTGTGTGAGGGGAATGGGGAGCTCACTGTGTGTGAGGGGAATGGGGAGCTCACTGTGTCTGTGAGGGGAATGGGGAGCTCACTGTGTGTGAGGGGAATGGGGAGCTCATTGTGTGTGAGGGGAATGGGGAGCTCACTGTGTGTGAGGGGAATGGGGAGCTCACTGTGTCTGTGAGGGGAATGGGGAGCTCACTGTGTGTGAGGGGAATGGGGAGCTCACTGTGTGTGAGGGGAATGGGGAGCTCACTGTGTGTGAGGGGGGGAATGGGGATCTCACTGTGTGTGAGGGGAATGGGGATCTCACTGTGTGTGAGGGGAATGGGGAGCTCAATGTGTGTGAGGGGAATGGGAGCTCACTGTGTGTGAGGGGAATGGGGAGCTCAATGTCTGTGATGGGAATGGGGAGCTCACTGTGTGTGAGGGGAATGGGGAGCTCACTGTGTGTGGGGGGAATGGGGAGCTCACTGTGTGTGAGGGGAATGGGGAGCTCACTGTGTGTGAGGGGAATGGGGAGCTCACTGTGTGTGAGGGGAATGGGGAGCTCAATGTGTGTGAGGGGAATGGGGAGCTCACTGTGTGTGAGGGGAATGGGGAGCTCACTGTGTGTGAGGGGAATGGGGATCTCACTGTGTGTGAGGGGAATGGGGATCTCACTGTGTGTGAGGGGAATGGGGAGCTCACTGTCTGTGAGGGGGGGAATGGGGAGCTCACTGTGTGTGAGGGGGGGAATGGGGAGCTCACTGTGTGTGAGGGGGGGAATGGGGAGCTCACTGTGTGTGAGGGGAATGGGGATCTCAATGTGTGTGAAGGGAATGGGAAGCTCACTGTGTGTGAGGGGAATGGGGATCTCACTGTGTGTGGGGGGAATGGGGATCTCACTGTGTGTGAGGGGGGGAATGGGGATCTCACAGTGTGTGAGGGGGGGAATGGGGATCTCAATGTGTGTGAGGGGGAATGGGGAGCTCACTGTGTGTGAGGGGAATGGGGAGCTCACTGTGTGTGAGGGGGAATGGGGAGCTCACTGTGTGTGAGGGGAATGGGGAGCTCACTGTGTGTGAGGGGAATGGGGAGCTCACTGTGTGTGAAGGGAATGGGGAGCTCACTGTGTGTGAGGGGAATGGGGATCTCACTGTGTGTGAGGTGAATGGGGAGATCACTGTGTGTGAGGGGAATGGGGATCTCACTGTGTAAGGGGAATGGGGAGCTCACTGTGTGTGAGGGGAATGGGGAGCTCACTGTCTGTGAGGGGGAATGGGGAGCTCACTGTGTGTGAGGGGGGGAATGGGGAGCTCACTGTGTGTGAGCGGAATGGGGAGCTCACTGTGTGTGAGGGGAATGGGGAGCTCACTGTCTGTGAGGGGAATGGGGAGCTCACTGTGTGTGAGGGAAATGGGGAGCTCACTGTGTGTGAGGGGAATGGGAGCTCACTGTGAGTGAGGGGAATGGGGAGCTCACTGTGTGTGAGGGGAATGGGGAGCTCAATGTCTGTGAGGGGAATGGAGAGCTCACTGTGTATGAGGGGAATGGGGCGCTCACTGTGTGTGAGGGGGGGAATGGGGAGCTCACTGTGTGTGAGGGGAATGGGGAGCTCACTATGTGTAAGGGGAATGGGGATTTCACTGTGTGTGAGGGGAATGGGGATCTCAATGTGTGTGGGGGGAATGGGGAGCTCACTGTGTGTGAGGGGGGGGAATGGGGAGCTCAATGTCTGTGAGGGGAATGGGGAGCTCACTGTGTGTGAGGGGAATGGGGAGCTCACTGTGTGTGAGGGGAATGGGGAGCTCACTGTGTGTGAGGGAAATGGGGATCTCAATGTGTGTGAGGGGAATGGGGAGCTCAATGTCTGTGAGGGGAATGGGGAGCTCACTGTGTGTGAGGGGGGGAATGGGGATCTCACTGTGTGTGAGGGGAATGGGGAGCTCACTGTGTGTGAGGGGGGGAATGGGGATCTCACTGTCTGTGAGGGGAATGGGGAGCTCACTGTGTGTGAGGGGGGGAATGGGGAGCTCACTGTGTGTGAGGGGAATGGGGAGCTCACTATGTGTGAGGGGAATGGGGAGCTCACTGTGTGTGAGGGGAATGGGGAGCTCACTGTGTGTGAGGGGAATGGGGATCTCACTGTGTGTGAGGGGAATGGGGAGCTCACTGTGTGTGAGGGGAATGGTGAGCTCACTGTGTGTGAGGGGAATGGGGAGCTCACTGTGTGTGAGGGGAATGGGGAGATCACTGTGTGTGAGGGGAATGGGGTGCTCACTGTGTGTGAGGGGAATGGGGATCTCACTGTGTGTGAGGGGAATGGGGAGATCACTGTGTGTGAGGGGAATGGGGAGCTCACTGTGTGTGGGGGGAATGGGGAGCTCACTGGTGTAAGGGGAATGGGGAGCTCACTGTGTGTGAGGGGAATGGGGAGCTCACTGTGTGTGAGGGGATATGGGGAGCTCACTGTGTGTGAGGGGAATGGGGAACTCACTGTGTGTGAGGGGGGGAATGGGGATCTCACTGTGTGTGAGGAGAATGGGGATCTCACTGTGTGTGAGGGGAATGGGGATCTCAAAGTGTGTGAAGGGAATGGGGAGCTCACTGTGTGTGAGGGGAATGGGAAGCTCACTATGTGTGAGGGGGAATGGGGAGCTCACTGTGTGTGAGGGGAATGGGGATCTCACTGTGTGCGAGAGGAATGGGGAGCTCACTGTGTGTGGGGGGGGAATGGGGGGGCTCACTGTGTGTGAGGGGGAATGGGGAGCTCACTGTGTGTGAGGGGAATGGGGAGCTCACTGTGTGTGAGGGGAATGGGGATCTCACTGTGTGTGAGGGGAATGGGGATCTCACTGTGTGTGAGGGGAATGGGGAGCTCACTGTGTGTGAGGGGAATGGGGATCTCACTGTGTGTGAGGGGAATGGGGAGCTCACTGTGTGTGAGGGGGGGAATGGGGAGCTCACTGTGTGTGTGAGGGGGAATGGGGGGGCTCACTGTGTGTGAGGGGAATGGGGAGCTCACTGTGTGTGGGGTGAATGGGGTTCTCACTGTGTGTGAGGGGAATGGGGAGCTCACTGTGTGTGAGGGGAATGGGGAGCTCACTGTGTGTGAGGGGAATTTGGATCTCACTGTGTGTGAGGGGAATGGGGATCTCACTGTGTGTGAGGGGAATGGGGATCTCACTGTGTGTGAGGGGAATGGGGATCTCACTGTGTGTGAGGGGGGAATGGGGATCTCAAAGTGTGTGAGGGGAATGGGGATCTCACTGTGTGTGAGGGGAATGGGGAGCTCACTGTGTGTGAGGGGAATGGGGAGCTCAATGTGTGTGAGGGGAATGGGGAGCTCACTGTGTGTGAGGGGAATGGGGAGCTCACTGTGTGTGAGGGGAATGGGGAGGTCACTGTGTGTGAGGGGAATGGGGAGCTCACTGTGTCTGTGAGGGGGGAATGGGGAGCTCACTGTGTGTGAGGGGGGGATTGGGGAGCTCACTGTGTGTGAGGGGAATGGGGAGCTCACTGTGTCTGTGAGGGGAATGGGGAGCTCACTGTGTGTGAGGGGAATGGGGAGCTCACTGTGTGTGAGGGGAATGGGGAGCTCACTGTGTGTGAGGGGAATGGGGATCTCACTGTGTGTGAGGGGAATGGGGATCTCACTGTGTGTGAGGGGAATGGGGAGCTCACTGTGTGTGAGGGGAATGGGGAGCTCACTGTGTGTGAGGGGAATGGGGATCTCACTGTGTGTGAGGGGAATGGGGATCTCACTGTGTGTGAGGGGAATGGGGAGCTCAATGTGTGTGAGGGGAATGGGGAGCTCACTGTGTGTGAGGGCAATGGGGAGCTGAATGTGTGTGAGGGGAATGGGGAGCTCACTGTGTGTGAGGGGAATGGGGAGCTCACTGTGTGTGGGGGGAATGGGGATCTCACTGTGTGTGAGGGGAATGGGGAGCTCACTGTGTGTGAGTGGAATGGGGAGCTCACTGTGTGTGGGGGGAATGGGGAGCTCACTGTGTGTGAGGGGAATGGGGATCTCACTGTGTGTGAGGGGAATGGGGATCTCACTGTGTGTGGGGGGAATGGGGAGCTCACTGTGTGTGAGGGGAATGGGGAGCTCACTGTGTGTAAGGGGGGAATGGGGATCTCACTGTGTGAGGGGAATGGGGATCTCACTGTGTGTAAGGGGAATGGGGAGCTCACTGTGTGTGAGGGGAATGGGGAGCTCACTGTGTGTGAGGGGGGGAATGGGGAGCTCACTGTGTGTAAGGGGAATGGGGATCTCACTGTGTGTGAGGGGGGGAATGGGGATCTCACTGTGTGTAAGGGGAATGGGGATCTCACTGTGTGTGAGGGGGGGAATGGGGATCTCACTGTGTGTGAGGGGAATGGGGAGCTCACTGTGTGTGAGGGGAATGGGAAGCTCACTGTGTGTGAGTGGGAATGGGAAGCTCACTGTGTGTGAGGGGAATGGGGAGCTCAATGTGTGTGAGGGGGAATGGGGAGCTCACTGTGTGTGAGGGGAATGGGGAGCTCACTATGTGTGAGGGGAATGGGGAGCTCACTGTGTGTGAGGGGAATGGGGAGCTCACTGTGTGTGAGGGGAATGGGGATCTCACTGTGTGTGAGGGGAATGGGGAGCTCACTGTGTGTGAGGGGAATGGGGAGCTCACTGTGTGTGAGGGGAATGGGGAGATCACTGTGTGTGAGGGGAATGGGGTGCTCACTGTGTGTGAGGGGAATGGGGATCTCACTGTGTGTGAGGGGAATGGGGAGATCACTGTGTGTGAGGGGAATGGGGAGCTCACTGTGTGTGGGGGGAATGGGGAGCTCACTGGTGTAAGGGGAATGGGGAGCTCACTGTGTGTGAGGGGAATGGGGAGCTCACTGTGTGTGAGGGGATATGGGGAGCTCACTGTGTGTGAGGGGAATGGGGAACTCACTGTGTGTGAGGGGGGGAATGGGGATCTCACTGTGTGTGAGGAGAATGGGGATCTCACTGTGTGTGAGGGGAATGGGGATCTCAAAGTGTGTGAAGGGAATGGGGAGCTCACTGTGTGTGAGGGGAATGGGAAGCTCACTATGTGTGAGGGGGAATGGGGAGCTCACTGTGTGTGAGGGGAATGGGGAGCTCACTGTGTGTGAGGGGAATGGGGATCTCACTGTGTGCGAGAGGAATGGGGAGCTCACTGTGTGTGGGGGGGGAATGGGGGGGCTCACTGTGTGTGAGGGGGAATGGGGAGCTCACTGTGTGTGAGGGGAATGGGGAGCTCACTGTGTGTGAGGGGAATGGGGATCTCACTGTGTGTGAGGGGAATGGGGAGCTCACTGTGTGTGAGGGGGGGAATGGGGAGCTCACTGTGTGTGTGAGGGGGAATGGGGGGGCTCACTGTGTGTGAGGGGAATGGGGAGCTCACTGTGTGTGGGGTGAATGGGGTTCTCACTGTGTGTGAGGGGAATGGGGAGCTCACTGTGTGTGAGGGGAATGGGGAGCTCACTGTGTGTGAGGGGAATTTGGATCTCACTGTGTGTGAGGGGAATGGGGATCTCACTGTGTGTGAGGGGAATGGGGATCTCACTGTGTGTGAGGGGAATGGGGATCTCACTGTGTGTGAGGGGGGAATGGGGATCTCAAAGTGTGTGAGGGGAATGGGGATCTCACTGTGTGTGAGGGGAATGGGGAGCTCACTGTGTGTGAGGGGAATGGGGAGCTCAATGTGTGTGAGGGGAATGGGGAGCTCACTGTGTGTGAGGGGAATGGGGAGTTCACTGTGTGTGAGGGGAATGGGGAGGTCACTGTGTGTGAGGGGAATGGGGAGCTCACTGTGTCTGTGAGGGGGGAATGGGGAGCTCACTGTGTGTGAGGGGGGGAATGGGGAGCTCACTGTGTGTGAGGGGAATGGGGAGCTCACTGTGTCTGTGAGGGGAATGGGGAGCTCACTGTGTGTGAGGGGAATGGGGAGCTCACTGTGTGTGAGGGGAATGGGGAGCTCACTGTGTGTGAGGGGAATGGGGATCTCACTGTGTGTGAGGGGAATGGGGATCTCACTGTGTGTGAGGGGAATGGGGAGCTCACTGTGTGTGAGGGGAATGGGGAGCTCACTGTGTGTGAGGGGAATGGGGATCTCACTGTGTGTGAGGGGAATGGGGATCTCACTGTGTGTGAGGGGAATGGGGAGCTCAATGTGTGTGAGGGGAATGGGGAGCTCACTGTGTGTGAGGGCAATGGGGAGCTGAATGTGTGTGAGGGGAATGGGGAGCTCACTGTGTGTGAGGGGAATGGGGAGCTCACTGTGTGTGGGGGGAATGGGGATCTCACTGTGTGTGAGGGGAATGGGGAGCTCACTGTGTGTGAGTGGAATGGGGAGCTCACTGTGTGTGGGGGGAATGGGGAGCTCACTGTGTGTGAGGGGAATGGGGATCTCACTGTGTGTGAGGGGAATGGGGATCTCACTGTGTGTGGGGGGAATGGGGAGCTCACTGTGTGTGAGGGGAATGGGGAGCTCACTGTGTGTAAGGGGGGAATGGGGATCTCACTGTGTGAGGGGAATGGGGATCTCACTGTGTGTAAGGGGAATGGGGAGCTCACTGTGTGTGAGGGGAATGGGAAGCTCACTGTGTGTGAGGGGGGGGAATGGGGAGCTCACTATGTGTAAGGGGAATGGGGATCTCACTGTGTGTGAGGGGGGGAATGGGGATCTCACTGTGTGTAAGGGGAATGGGGATCTCACTGTGTGTGAGGGGGGGAATGGGGATCTCACTGTGTGTGAGGGGAATGGGGAGCTCACTGTGTGTGAGGGGAATGGGAAGCTCACTGTGTGTGAGTGGGAATGGGAAGCTCACTGTGTGTGAGGGGAATGGGGAGCTCAATGTGTGTGAGGGGGAATGGGGAGCTCACTGTGTGTGAGTGGGAATGGGAAGCTCACTGTGTGTGAGGGGAATGGGGAGCTCACTGTGTGTGAGGGGGAATGGGGAGCTCACTGTGTGTGAGGGGGAATGGGGAGCTCACTGTGTGTGAGGGGGAATGGGGAGCTCACTGTGTGTGAGGGGAATGGGGATCTCACTGTGTGTGAGGGGAATGGGGAGCTCACTGTGTGTGAGGGGAATGGGGATCTCACTGTGTGTGAGAGGAATGGGGAGCTCACTGTGTGTGAGGGGGGGAATGGGGGGGCTCACTGTGTGTGAGGGGAATGGGGAGCTCACTGTGTGTGAGGGGAATGGGGAGCTCACTGTGTGTGAGGGGGGGAATGGGGATCTCACTGTGTGTGAGGGGAATGGGGAGCTCACTGTGTGTGAGGGGAATGGGGAGCTCACTGTGTCTGTGAGGGGAATGGGGAGCTCACTGTGTGTGAGGGGAATGGGGAGCTCATTGTGTGTGAGGGGAATGGGGAGCTCACTGTGTGTGAGGGGAATGGGGAGCTCACTGTGTCTGTGAGGGGAATGGAGAGCTCACTGTGTGTGAGGGGAATGGGGAGCTCACTGTGTCTGTGAGGGGAATGGGGAGCTCACTGTGTGTGAGGGGGGGAATGGGGATCTCACTGTGTGTGAGGGGAATGGGGATCTCACTGTGTGTGAGGGGAATGGGGAGCTCAATGTGTGTGAGGGGAATGGGAGCTCACTGTGTGTGAGGGGAATGGGGAGCTCAATGTCTGTGATGGGAATGGGGAGCTCACTGTGTGTGAGGGGAATGGGGAGCTCACTGTGTGTGGGGGGAATGGGGAGCTCACTGTGTGTGAGGGGAATGGGGAGCTCACTGTGTGTGAGGGGAATGGGGAGCTCACTGTGTGTGAGGGGAATGGGGAGCTCAATGTGTGTGAGGGGAATGGGGAGCTCAATGTGTGTGAGGGGAATGGGGAGCTCACTGTGTGTGAGGGGAATGGGGAGCTCACTGTGTGTGAGGGGAATGGGGATCTCACTGTGTGTGAGGGGAATGGGGATCTCACTGTGTGTGAGGGGAATGGGGAGCTCACTGTGTGTGAGGGGGGGAATGGGGAGCTCACTTTGTGTGAGGGGGGGAAAGGGGAGCTCACTGTGTGTGAGGGGAATGGGGATCTCAATGTGTGTGAAGGGAATGGGAAGCTCACTGTGTGTGAGGGGAATGGGGATCTCACTGTGTGTGGGGGGAATGGGGATCTCACTGTGTGTGAGGGGGGGAATGGGGATCTCACAGTGTGTGGGGGGGGGAATGGGGATCTCAATGTGTGTGAGGGGGAATGGGGAGCTCACTGTGTGTGAGGGGAATGGGGAGCTCACTGTGTGTGAGGGGGAATGGGGAGCTCACTGTGTGTGAGGGGAATGGGGAGCTCACTGTGTGTGAGGGGAATGGGGAGCTCACTGTGTGTGAAGGGAATGGGGAGCTCACTGTGTGTGAGGGGAATGGGGATCTCACTGTGTGTGAGGTGAATGGGGAGATCACTGTGTGTGAGGGGAATGGGGATCTCACTGTGTAAGGGGAATGGGGAGCTCACTGTGTGTGAGGGGAATGGGGAGCTCACTGTGTGTGAGGTGAATGGGGAGCTCACTGTGTGTGAAGGGAATGGGGAGCTCACTGTGTGTGAGGGGAATGGGGATCTCACTGTGTGTGAGGTGAATGGGGAGCTCACTGTGTGTGAGGGGAATGGGGATCTCACTGTGTGTGAGGTGAATGGGGAGATCACTGTGTGTGAGGGGAATGGGGATCTCACTGTGTGAGGGGGATGGGGAGCTCACTGTGTGTGGGGGGAATGGGGAGCTCACTGTGTAAGGGGAATGGGGAGCTCACTGTGTGTAAGGGGAATGGGGAGCTCACTGTGTCTGTGAGGGGAATGGGGAGCTCACTGTGTGTGAGGGGAATGGGGAGCTCACTGTGTGTGAGGGGAATGGGGAGCTCACTGTGTGTGAGGGGGGGAATGGGGAGCTCACTGTGTGTGAGGGGAATGGGGAGCTCACTGTGTGTGGGGGGAATGGGGATCTCACTGTGTGTTAGGGGAATGGGGAGCTCACTGTGTGGGGGGAATGGGGATCTCACTGTGTGTGAGGGGAATGGGGAGCTCACTGTGTGTGAGGGGAATGGGGAGCTCACTGTGTGTGGGGGGAATGGGGATCTCACTGTGTGTGAGGGGAATGGGGAGCTCACTGTGTGTGGGGGGAATGGGGAGCTCACTGTGTGTGAGGGGAATGGGGAGCTCACTGTGTGTGAGGGGAATGAGGATCTCACTGTGTGTGAGGGGAATGGGGAGCTCACTGTGTGTGAGGGGAATGGGGATCTCACTGTGTGTGAGGGGAATGGGGAGCTCACTGTGTGTGAGGGGAATGGGGATCTCACTGTGTGTGAGGGGAATGGGGATCTCACTGTGTGTGAGGGGAATGGGGATCTCACTGTGTGTGAGGGGGGGAATGGGGAGCTCAATGTGTGTAAGGGGAATGGGGAGCTCACTGTGTGTGAGGGGAATGGGGATCTCACTGTGTGTGAGGGGAATGGGGAGCTCACTGTGTGTGGGGGGAATGGGGATCTCACTGTGTGTGAGGGGAATGGGGAGCTCACTGTGTGTGGGGGGAATGGGGAGCTCACTGTGTGTGAGGGGAATGGGGAGCTCACTGTGTGTGAGGGGAATGAGGATCTCACTGTGTGTGAGGGGAATGGGGAGCTCACTGTGTGTGAGGGGAATGGGGATCTCACTGTGTGTGAGGGGAATGGGGAGCTCACTGTGTGTGAGGGGAATGGGGATCTCACTGTGTGTGAGGGGAATGGGGATCTCACTGTGTGTGAGGGGAATGGGGATCTCACTGTGTGTGAGGGGGGGAATGGGGAGCTCAATGTGTGTAAGGGGAATGGGGAGCTCACTGTGTGTGAGGGGAATGGGGATCTCACTGTGTGTGAGGGGAATGGGGAGCTCACTGTGTGTGAGGGGAATGGGGATCTCAATGTGTCTGTGAGGGGAATGGGGAGCTCACTGTGTGTAAGGGGAATGGGGATCTCACTGTCTGTAAGGGTGGGGAATGTTGGACGTGTTCTGCCCGTTGTGTGTGCTTTGGACTCCTCGGACCCTGGCCCTTTTGGTGTTGGCCTGGTGTCACGTGTATTCCCAGACTGGGTATGGATGGCAGATTTCATTCCCTAACGGACATTTGGTGACCTTGATGGGATTTCTCCGACTGTCCGGTGGCTAAGTGGGTGCCATTTTGGTTCCTCTCCCAGACCTGCAAAGTAATTGTATGTGTAATCCCCTAACCCAGCTCCCCTGGCTGGATTTCGAGCAAAATCACTGGGATAATTCCTCCTGCTGAGCCCTCTCTTCCCCCATGTGCTGCCCCTCTGTGTTTGAACAGTGGACTTTTCCTGAACTGTGGGCTCTGCAGCACTTTGCCTGAGGAATCCCCCGGGTCACAGCCGGTTTGTAGATCCGATGATCCGAGAGGATTATGTGATCAGGAGAGTCTCATGAGCTGCCGAGGTATAATTCGGGCTGTGTCAGTGAGCAGCGAGAGACAGAGAGAGAGAGAGAGAGAGAGAGAGCAAACCAGACGTGGTGGAAGAGTGGACCGGGACGCAAATTTGGACAATGGTGAGTGTGTCGAGGGTTTCTGGGGGATTTAAGCCAACCCCTTACACCTCTGTGAATCAAAGTGGTTGGAGGAGAGGGAGGGAGGTGGGGATTGAGTGACTGTTAACTACAGAGAGGGTTTGAGGAGGTGTAAAGTCCAAGGTTTCTTCCATTTTTGACCACCAGTCTCCCACTGGAAGGCACGGTGAAGGTTAAGGCGAGATTAGCTGTTGTAACGCAGGACATAGTCTTCTCAGCCGGGCGTGAAGGTGAACGGGAGAGCAAGTGGAGCAGAGCCGGTAACTCAGAGGCTTCACCCAGGAACAGAGACGGATGAGGGAATTTCATTCCCATCACTTGGGGAATGGTCGGATTTGAAGTCCTGGATTGAGATGTGATGAGGTCGATTTGCAGCACCCCCGTTGATGGGCTGAGTGGCCTCTTCCTGTGCTGTATTGGTTCTCAAAATGACTGCAGCTCTCCATCTGGACCACACTCCCAGCAGGAGGGGGATGGGGTTGGGGAAGGACAAGTGATTGGACTGTTTAACCCCAGAATTCAAATCTCTAACGCTAGGAGGCATACCTTTAGGGTGAGAGGGAAAGTTCAAAGGGGATGTGAGGGGCAAGGGTTTTACACCGAGAGTGATAGAGTGTGCAATGCACTGCTGGGGGTAGTGGTGGACGCAGATACAATGGGGATCAAGGGGAGGCAGAAGGGATTAGAGACATTGAGTCATAGAGATGTACAGCATGGAAACAGACCCTTCAGTTCAACCCGTCCATGCCGACCAGATATCCCAACCCAATCTAGTCCCACCTGCCAGCACCCGGCCCATATCCCTCCAAACCCTTCCTATTCATATACCCATCCAAATGCCTCTTAAATGTTGCAATTGTACCAGCCTCCACCACATCCTCTGGCAGCTCATTCCATACACGTACCACCCTCTGGGTGAAAAGGTTGCCCCTTAGGTCCCTTTTATATCTTACCCCTCTCACCCTAAACCTATGCCCCTCTAGTTCTGGACTCCCCCACCCCAGGGAAAAGACTTTGTCTATTTACCCTCTCCATGCCCCTCATAATTTTGTAAACCTCTATAAGGTCACCCCTCAGCCTCCGATGCTCCAGGGAAAACAGCCCCAGCCTGTTCAGCCTCACCCTGTAGCTCAGACCCTCCAACCCTGGCAACATCCTTGTAAATCTTTTCTGAACTCTTTCAAGTTTCACATCATCTTTCCAATAGGAAGGAGACCAGAATTGCAGGCAATATTCCAACAGTGGCCTAACCAATGTCCTGTACAGCCGCAACCTGACCTCCCAACTCCTGTACTCAATACTCTGACCGATAAATGAAAGGATTAGATTAATTTGGCATCACATTCAGCACAACATTGTGGGCCGAAGGGCCTGATCCTGTGCTGTATTGGTCCAAGTTCCACATGCAATGTTCTATGTTCTACACTTCTCTTCAATAATGAACTGGCAAAAGATCAAAACCCCAGGATTCATAAGTTGTTCTCCTCGTCACCTTTTACCAATCAAACTCACCCCCAGTTTTACTCCCTCTCCATTTCCTGCTAACCAATCTTCCATCCGCTGCCAATATCTCACCCCTTTCCATTACGAGTTAACAATTTTCCCAATAATCTTTTGACGTTGCACCTTTATCGTCAGTCAGACAGCACAGGAACAAGACTCTTTGACCCAACCCATCCAGAATCCCAAACTAAGCCAGGCCCACCTGCCTGCTCCTGGCCCATGTTCCTGCGAAACCTTCCCAATCCATGGACTTGTCCAAACGCCTTTTGTCCGCGTCCACAACTTCCTCTGGAAGTTCATTCCACACACAAACCTCAGTCAGCGTAAATGATTTGCCCCACCCCACTTTTCAACCTTTTCTCCTCTCACCTAAAAAATATGGCCCCTAAAATCTTGAAACCCCCAGGGAAAAAAAAAAGCCCTTGACTATTCACCCTATCCATAACCCCCCCCTCATGATTTTATAAACCTCTATAAGATTATCCCTCAGCTCCAGGGAAAATAGCCCCAGCCTTCCGGAAATCTACTGACACTACATCTCCAAGTTCCCCTTTATCCACAACCACCTGACGAAGGAGCAGCACTCCGAAAGTTAGTGCTTCCAAATAAACCTGTTGGACTATAACCTGGTGTTGTGTGGTTTTTAACTTTATCCATAACATGTTACTCCATCAAAGAATGCCAATAAACTGCTGAAACTTCAATTCAACTTTACAGTGCGGATGGTTTTGGATTGCTGTGAGTTTTTATAACAATTCAGGTATAGTCTCTTTTACACTCGATTCTAACATAAGTCCACACCCAATAGACATCAACTGGCCTATAGTTTGCAATTTTCTGCCTTCCTCTTCAATATATTTTGAGGGTTTGAGCAGACTGGGGCTGTTTTCCCTGGAGCGTCGGAGGCTGAGGGGTGACCTTATGGACGTTTATAACATCATGAGGGTCATGGACAGGATAAATAGACAAAGTCTTTTCCCTGGGGTTGGGAAGTCCAGAACTAGAGGGTTTAGGGTGAGAGGGGTAAGATGTAAAAGGCATCTAAGGGGTAACATTTTCACACAGAGGGTAGTACGTGTATGGAATGAGCTGCCAGAGGATGTGGTGGAGGCTGGTACAATTACAACATTTAAGAGGCATTTGGATGGGTATATGAATAGGAAGGGTTTGGAGGGATATGGGCTGGGTGCTGGCAGGTGGGACTAGATTGGGTTGGGATATCTGGGTCAGCATGGACGGGTTGGACCGAAGGGTCTGTTCCCGTGCTGTACAAAGAACAGAGAACACAGCCCCAGAACAGCCCTTCATTCCCTCCAAGCCTGCACCAACACATTTTGCCCTTTCAGACTAATGCTGTCTTCACCACCAGGATCCATATCCCTCCAGTCCCTTCCTTTTTATATATTCATTCGGGTGTTTCTTAAACGCTGCTATTTTGTGTCTGCTGTGCGTTCCGGACACTCACCCCCCTCTGTGTGATAAACGTGCCTCTCACATCCCTTTTAAACATCACCCTGCCCTGAACCATGAACCTGTGTCCCCTCGTAACTGCCTGGGAACTATCCTCATATTTTCCACTCTATCCAAGCCACTCACAACCTGATAAACTTCGATCAGGTCACCCCCTCCATTTCAGTGTAAATAAACCCAGTCTATCTAACCTTTCCCCAGAGCTAAACATCCCCCATACCTGGCAACGTCCTGGTAAACCTTTCCTCTCCAAAGCATCCACATCCTCCTGCTAGTCTTGTGACCAGAGCTGGACGTGACGTTCCAAGTGTGGCCTGACTAAAGCTGTAGCATAACAGTCTACCTTTAAACTCAATGCCCCTTCCAATGAAGAGAAACATGCCATAGACCTTTCCGAACTACCTTAGCTACCTGTGCTGCCAGTTTTAGTGATCTGTGGATCTGCACAGATCCCTCTGCAGATCAAATCTCCTAAGGGTTCTGCCATTCACTGTGTACTATCCTCCAATACTTGACCTTCCTACATGCAGCAACTAATATTTGGGGGGTGACACGGTGGCTCAGTGGTTAGCATTGCTGCCTCACAGTCGGTTCGATTCCAGCCTCACGCAACTGTCTGTGTGGAGTTTGCACATTCTCCCTGCGTCTATGTGGGTTTGCTCTGGGTGCTCTAATTTACTCCCACAATCAAACATGTACAGGTCAGGGTGGATTGGCCATGGTAAATTACCCACGGTGCTCAGGGATGTGCAGGTTAGCTGCATTAGGCGGGGTAAAGGTGGGGGAATGGGCCTGGGTGGGTTACTCTTCAGAGGGACGGTGTGGCCATGTTGGGCCGAAAGGCCTGTTCCCATACTGTATGAATTCGAGTTCTAATCTGTCTGGATTCAACTCCATCTGTCAGTTTTCTGCCCCTGTCCCCCACTGATTTACATCTTACTGTTCCTCAGACAATCCTCCTCAGTGTCTCCAACGCCACCAACCTTTGCATCACCCACTCGTCAGACCAGGCACGTTATCATTTATATTTGTGACCTGAAGGAACCTTTACTGAATCTCATGATGAAAGATTAACATTGATGTAGCCACCGTCTCATCCGCCATCACATTTAAGAGTCATGACTGAGATCTCTCAGGCTGAGGTTCCATCAGTGAGCTCACGAATCAATTAACCTTATCCATGTGTCTGTCTCTCAGTGTTCAAGCTCAGGAGAGGTGAGAGGGGTTAAACAGGGATTAAACAATTAATTTGTTGTGTTATATACTGACGGTTTAAAATTGCTTGCCTGCATCTAGGTTGCAATCACTCATTACACATGGTAAATCCTGTTCAACACAGAAACCTGCGGTGTGGTTTCTGACAGTCGGGAACTGAATCACAAGAATGTTAGGGAATATTGTGGACCGTGTAAAATCTTTAACTCCTGGGACGGATAGCAGTGTGTCACCCGGTGAGCCAGAATAAGGTTTGGGATTGTACTGGGTTCAGGGATAAACAGGATTTGTGAGGAGGACGGGTGAAGGAAAACTCCACCAGGTTCTGGCCTGGATTTCAGGCATTGTACTGGAGAGAGAGAGGGAAGGGGTCACTGCAGGGGACAGAGATGTCCCTGAGAGCCTGAAAGCACAATTCAAAAGGAAATGAAGCAGACCTTGAAATGCAACAGGCAGACACAGCTTTGAGAGCAGACAAGCTACATAGGTCAGATGGCAGAGAGAGAGGGTGAATGTCAAAAAGGAACATTGCAGCATTTCAATTCAACTACACCACTCAAGGTCACAATCCCACTAAAGAATACAGGCACCACTCTAACGGTCCGAATTAGACCACAATCCCACTAAAGAATACAGGCACTGCTCTAAAGGACCGAACCAGAACACAATCCTACTAAAGAATACAGGCACTACGCTAACGGACCGAACCAGAACACAATCCCACTAAAGAATACAGGCACTACGCTAACGGATCGAACCAGAACACAACCCACGAAAGAATACAGGCACTACGCTAACAGTCCGAAACAGAACAAAATCCCAATACAGAATACAGGCACTACTCTAACGGACCAAACCAGAAGACAATCCTACGAAAGAATACAGGCACTACTCTAACGGTCCGAACCAGAACAGAATCCCACTAAAGAATACAGGCACTACGCTAACGGTCCGAACCAGAAAACAATCCCACCAAAGAATACAGGCACGACTCTAACGGACCGAACCAGAACACAATCCCAGTAAAGAATACAGGCACTACTCTAACGGACTGAACCAGAACACAATCCCACGAAGGAATACAGGCACCACTCAAACGGAACAAACCAGAACACAATCCCACTAAAGAATACAGGCACTACTCGAAGGGACCTCACCAGATCACAATCCTACGAAAGAATACAGGCACAACTCCAATGGTCCGAACCAGAACACTATCCCACTACAGAATACAGGCATGCCTCTAACGGACCGAACCAGAACACAATCCCAATAAAGAATACAGGCACTAGTCTAACGGACCTCACCAGTTCACAATCCTACGAAAGAATACAGGCACTACTCTAACGGACTGAACCAGAACACAATCCCACTAAAGAATACAGGCACAACTCTAACGGACTGAACCAGAACAAAATCCCAGAAAAGAATACAGGCACTACTCTAACGGATCGCACCAGAACACAATCCTACGAATGGATACAGGCACTACTCTAACGGACCGAACCAGAACACAATCCCACTAAAGAATACAGGCACTACTCTAACGGATCGCACCAGATCACAATCCTACGAATGGATACAGGCACTACTCTAACGGACCGAACCAGAACACAATCCCACTAAAGAATACAGGCACTACTCTAACGGACCGAACCAGAACACAATCCCACTAAAGAATACAGGCACTACTCTAATGGTCCGAAACAGAACACTATCCCACTAAAGAATACAGCCACTACTCTAACGGACCGAACCAGAACACAATCTCACCAAAGAATACAGGCACTACTCAAACGGAACAAACCAGAACACAATCCCACTAAAGAATACAGGCACTACTCGAAGGGACCTCACCAGATCACAATCCTACGAAAGAATACAGGCACAACTCCAATGGTCCGAACCAGAACACTATCCCACTACAGAATACAGGCATGCCTCTAACGGACCGAACCAGAACACAATCCCAATAAAGAATACAGGCACTAGTCTAACGGACCTCACCAGTTCACAATCCTACGAAAGAATACAGCCACTACTCTAACGGTCCGAACCAGAACACAATCCCACTAAAGAATACAGGAACTACGCTAACGGTCCGAACCAGAAAACAATCCCACCAAAGAATACAGGCACTACTCTAACGGACCGAACCAGAACACAATCCCAGTAAAGAATACAGGACTACTCTAACGGATCGCACCAGATCACAATCCTACGAATGGATACAGGCACTACTCTAACGGACCGAACCAGAACACAATCGCACGAAAGAATACAGGCACTACTCTAATGGACCGAACCAGAACACAGGCCTACGAAAGAATACAGGCACTACTCTAACGGACCGAAACAGAACACTATCCCAATAAAGAATACAGGCACTACTCGAATGGTCCGAAACAGAACACTATCCCACTAAAGAATACAGGCAGTACTCTAACGGACCGAACCAGAACACAATCCCACTAAAGAATACAGGCACTACTCTAATGATCCGAAACAGAACACTATCCCACTAAAGAATACAGGCACTACTCTAACGGACCGAACCAGAACACAATCCCACTAAAGAATACAGGCACTACGCTAACGGACCGAACCAGAACACAATCCCACTAAAGAATACAGCCACTACTCTAACGGTCCGAACCAGAACACAATCCCACTAAAGAATACAGGCACTATGCTAACGGTCCGAACCAGAAAACAATCTCACCAAAGAATACAGGCACTACTCTAACGGACCGAACCAGAAGACAATCCTACGAAAGAATACAGCCACTACTCTAACGGTCCGAACCAGAACACAATCCCACTAAAGAATACAGGCACTACTCTAACGGACCGAACCAGAACACAATCCAACTAAAGAATAAATGCACTACTCTAACGGACCAAACCAGAACACAATCCCAGTAAAGAATACAGGCACTACTCTAACGGACCAAACCAGAACACAATCCCAGTAAAGAATACAGGGACTACTCTAACGGACCGAACCAGAACAAAATCCCACTAAAGAATACAGGCACGACTCGAACGGCGAGAACCAGAACACAATCCCACTAAAGAATACAGGCACAACTCTAACGGAACGAACCAGAACACAATCCAACTAAAGAATGCAGACACTACTCTAACGGACTGAACCAGAACACAATCCCAGTAAAGAATACAGGCACTACCCTAACGGACCGAACCAGAACACAATCCCACGAAAGAATACAGGCACTACTCGAACGGACCGAACCAGAACACAATCCCACTAAAGAATACAGGCACTACTCTAACGGACCCAACCAGAACACAATCCCAATAAAGAATACAGGCACTACTCTAACGGTCCGAACCAGAACACAATCCCACGAAAGAATACAGGCACTACTCTAACGTACCGAACCAGAACACAATCCCACGAAAGAATACAGGCACTACTCTAACGTACCGAAACAGAACACAATCCCACTAAAGAATACAGGCACTACACTAACGGTCCGAACCAGAACACAATCCCACTAAAGAATACAGGCACTACACTAACGGTCCGAACCAGAACACAATCCCACTAAAGAATACAGGCACTACTCGAACGGACCTCACCAGATCACAATCCCACTAAAGAATACAGGCACTACTCTAATGGTCTGAACCAGAACGCTATCCCACTAAAGAATACAGGCAATACTCTAGCGGACCGAACCAGAACACAATCCCAATAAAGAATGCAGGCACTACTCTAACGATCCGAACCAGAACAAAATCCTACTAAAGAATACAGGCAGTACTCTAAGGGACCGAACCAGAACACAATCCCAATAAAGAATACAGGCACTACTCTAACGGTCCGAACCAGAACACAATCCTACTAAAGAATACAGGCACTACTCTAAGGGACCGAACCAGAACACAATCCCAATAAAGAATACAGGCACTACACTAACGGTCCGAACCAGAAAACAATCCCACCAAAGAATACAGGCACTACTCTAACGGACCGAACCAGAACACAATCCCAGTAAAGAATACAGGCACTACTCTAACGGACCGAACCAGAACACAATCCCAGTAAAGAATACAGGCACTACTCTAACGGACTGAACCAGAACACAATCCCACTAAAGAATACAGGCACTACTCTAACGGACCGAACCAGAACACAATCCCACGAAGGAATACAGGCACTACTCTAACGGAACAAACCAGAACACAATCCCACTAAAGAATACAGGCACAACTCTAACGGACCGAACCAGAACACAATCCCAGTAAAGAATACAGGCACTACTCTAACGGAACAAACCAGAACACAATCCCACTAAAGAATACAGGCACAACTCTAACGGACCGAACCAGAACACAATCCCAGTAAAGAATACAGGCACTACTCTAACGGACCAAACCAGAACACAATCCCAGTAAAGAATACAGGGACTACTCTAACGGCCCGAACCAGAACAAAATCCCACTAAAGAATACAGGCACTACTCTAACGGCGAGAACCAGAACACAATCCCACTAAAGAATACAGGCACAACTCTAACGGACCGAACCAGAACACAATCCAACTAAAGAATGCAGACACTACTCTAACGGACCGAACCAGAACACAATCCCAGTAAAGAATACAGGCACTACCATAACGGACCGAACCAGAACACAATCCCACTAAAGAATACAGGCACTACTCTCACGGACCGAACCAGAACACAATCCCACTAAAGAATACAGGCACTACTCTAACGGATCGCACCAGAACACAATCCCAATAAAGAATACAGGCACTACTCTAAAGGATCGCACCAGAACACAATCCCAATAAAGTATACAGGCACTACTCTAACGGAACGAACCAGGACACAATTCCACTAAAGAATACAGGCACAACTCGAACGGACCGAACCAGAACACAATCCAACTAAAGAATAAATGCACTACTCTAACGGACCGAACCAGAACACAATCCCAGTAAAGAATAAAGGCACTACTCTAACGGACCCAACCAGAACACAATCCCAATAAAGAATACAGGCACTACTCTAACGGTCCGAGCCAGAACACAATCCCACGAAAGAATACAGGCACTACTCTAACGTACCGAAACAGAACATAATCCCACTAAAGAATACAGGCACTACACTAACGGTCCGAACCAGAACACAATCCCACTAAAGAATACAGGCACTACTCTAATGGTCCGAACCAGAACGCTATCCCACTAAAGAATACAGGCAATACTCTAACGGACCGAACCAGAACACAATCCCAGTAAAGAATACAGGCACTACTCTAACGATCCGAACCAGAACACAATCCGACTAAAGAATACAGGCACTACTCTAAGGGACCGAACCAGAACACAATCCCAATAAAGAATACAGGTACTACTCTAACGGTCCGAACCAGAACACAATCCCACTAAAGAATACAGGCACTACTCTAAGGGAATGAACCAGAACACAATCCCACTAAAGAATACAGGCACTACTCTCACGGATCGAACCAGAACACAACCCCACTAAAGAATACAGGCACTACCCTAACGGACCGAACGGGAACACAATTCCACTAAAGAATACAGGCACTACTCTAACGGACCGAACCAGAACACAATCCCACTAAAGAATACAGGCACTACTCTAACGGACCAAACCAGAACACAATCCCACTAAAGAATACAGGCACTACTCTAAGGGAATGAACCAGAACACAATCCCACTAAAGAATACAGGCACTACTCTCACGGACCGAACCAGAACACGACCCCACTAAAGAATACAGGCACTACCCTAACAGACCGAACCGGAACACAATCCCACTAAAGAATACAGGCACTACTCTAACAGACTGAAACAGAACACCATCCCAAAAAAGAATACAGGCACTACTCTAACTGACCGAACCAGAACACAGTCCCACGAAAGAATACAGGCACTACTCTAACGGACCAAATCAGAACACAATCCCACTAAAGAATACAGACACTACTCTAACGGACCAAACCAGAAGACAATCCCAGTAAAGAATACAGGCACTACTCTAACGGACAGAACCAGAACACTATCCCACTAAAGAATACAGGCACTACTCTAACGGACCAAACCAGAAGACTATCCTACTAAAGAATACAGGCACTACTCTAACAGACCGAACCAGAACACCATCCCAATAAAGAATACAGGCACTACTCTAACCGACCGAACCAGAACATAATCCCACGAAAGAATACAGGCACTACTCTAATGGACCGAACCAGAACATAATCCCACTAAAGAATACAGGCACTACTCTAACGGACCGAACCAGAACACAATCCCACTAAAGAATACAGGCACTACTCTAACGGGCCGAACCTGAACACAATCCCATGAAAGAATACAGGCACTACTCTAACGGACCGAACCAGAACACTATCCCACTAAAGAATACAGGCACAATTCAAACGGACCGAACCAGAACATAATCCCACGAAAGAATACAGGCACTACTCGAACGGACCGAACCAGAACATAATCCCACTAAAGAATACAAGCACAATGCGAACGGTCCGAACCAGAACACAATCCCACTAAAGAATACAGGAACTACTCTAATGGACCGAACCAGAACACAATCCCACTAAAGAATACAGGCACTACTCTAACGGACCAAAGCAGAACACAATCCCACTAAAGAATACAGGCACTACTCTAACGGACCGAACCAGAACACAATCCTACGAAAGAATACAGGCACTACTCTAACGGACCGAACCAGAACACAATCCCACTAAAGAATACAGGCACTACTCTAACCGACCGAACCAGAACATAATCCCACTAAAGAATACAGGCACTACTCTAACCGACCGAACCAGAACATAATCCCACTAAAGAATACAGGCACTACTCTAACGGACCGAACCAGAACACAATCCCACTAAAGAATACAGGCACTACTCTAACCGACCGAACCAGAACATAATCCCACTAAAGAATACAGGCACTACTCTAATGGACCGAACCAGAACACAATCCCACTAAAGAATACAGGAACTACTCTAATGGACCGAACCAGAACACAATCCCACTAAAGAATACAGGCACTACTCTAACGGACCAAAGCAGAACACAATCCCACTAAAGAATACAGGCACTACTCAAACGGACCAAACCAGAACACAATCCTACGAAAGAATACAGGCACTACTCTAACGGACCGAACCAGAACACAATCCTACGAAAGAATACAGGCACTACTCTAACGGACCGAACCAGAACACAATCCCACTAAAGAATACAGGCACTACTCTTACGGACCGAACCAGAACACAATCCTACTAAAGAATACAGGCACTACTCGAACAGAATGAACCAGAACATAATCCCACTAAAGAATACAGGCACTACTCTAACCGACCGAACCAGAACATAATCCCACTAAAGAATACAGGCACTACTCTAACGGACCGAACCAGAACACAATCCCACTAAAGAATACAGGCACTACTCTAACCGACCGAACCAGAACATAATCCCACTAAAGAATACAGGCACTACTCTAATGGACCGAACCAGAACACAATCCCACGAAAGAATACAGGAACTACTCTAACTGACCGAACCAGAACACAGTCCCACGAAAGAATACAGGCACTACTCTAACGGACCAAACCAGAACACAATCCCAGTAAAGAATACAGGCACTACTCTAATGGACCGAACCAGAACACTATCCCACTAAAGAATACAGGCACTACTCTAACGGACCGAACCAGAACACAATCCCACTAAAGAATACAGGCACTACTCTTACGGACCGAACCAGAACACAATCCTACTAAAGAATACAGACACTACTCGAACAGAATGAACCAGAACAAAATCCCACTAAAGAATAAGGCACTACCCTAACGGACCGAACCAGAACACAATCTCACTTAAGAATACAGGCAGTACCCTAACAGTCTGGACCAGAACACAATCCCACTAAAGAATACAGGCACTATTCTAACCGACCGAACCAGAACACAATCCCACTAAAGAATGCAGGCAATACTCTAACGGACCGAACCAGAACACAATCCCACTAAAGAATACAGGCAATACTCTAATGGTCCGAACCAGAACGCTATCCCACTAAAGAATACAGGCAATACTCTAACGGACCGAACCAGAACACAATCCCAATAAAGAATACAGGCACTACTCTAACGGTCCGAACCAGAACACAATCCTACTAAAGAATACAGGCACTACTCTAACCGACCGAACCAGAACACAATCCCAGTAAAGAATACAGGCACTACACTAACGGACCGAACCAGAACACAATCCAACTAAAGAATAAATACACTACTCTAACGGACCGATCCAGAACACAATCCCAGTAAAGAATACAGGCACTACTCTAACGGACCAAACCAGAACACAATCCCAGTAAAGAATACAGGGACTACTCTAACGGCCCGAACCAGAACACAATTCCACTAAAGAATACAGGCACGACTCTAACGGACCGAACCTGAACACAATCCCAGTAAAGAATACAGGCACTAGTCTAACGGACCGAACCAGAACACAATCCCACTAAAGAATACAGGCACTACTCTCACGGACCGAACCAGAACACAATCCCACTAAAGAATACAGGCACTACTCTCACGGACCGAACCAGAACACAATCCCAGTAAAGAATACAGGCACGACTCTAACGGATCGCACCAGAACACAATCCCAATAAAGAATACAGGCACTACTCTAAAGGATCGCACCAGAACACAATCCCAATAAAGTATACAGGCACTACTCTAACGGAACGAACCAGGACACAATTCCACTAAAGAATACAGGCACTACTCTCACGGACCGAACCAGAACACAACCCCACTAAAGAATACAGGCACTACCCTAACGGACCGAACCGGCACACAATTCCACTAAAGAATACAGGCACTACTCTAAGGGAATGAACCAGAACACAATCCCACTAAAGAATACAGGCACTACTCTCACGGACCGAACCAGAACACGACCCCACTAAAGAATACAGGCACTACCCTAACGGACCGAACCGGAACACAATCCCACGAAAGAATACAGGCACTACTTTAACAGACTGAAACAGAACACCATCCCAACAAAGAATACAGGCACTACTCTAACTGACCGAACCAGAACACAGTCCCACGAAAGAATACAGGCACTACTCTAACGGACCAAACCAGAACACAATCCCACTAAAGAATACAGGCACTACTCTAAGGGAATGAACCAGAACACAATCCCACTAAAGAATACAGGCACTACTCTCACGGACCGAACCAGAACACGACCCCACTAAAGAATACAGGCACTACCCTAACGGACCGAACCGGAACACAATCCCACGAAAGAATACAGGCACTACTCTAACAGACTGAAACAGAACACCATCCCAACAAAGAATACAGGCACTACTCTAACTGACCGAACCAGAACACAGTCCCACGAAAGAATACAGGCACTACTCTAACGGACCAAAGCAGAACACAATCCCACTAAAGAATACAGGCAATACTCTAACGGACCAAACCAGAACACAATCCCAGTAAAGAATACAGGCACTACTCTAATGGACCGAACCAGAACACTATCCCACTAAAGAATACGGGCAATACCCTAACGGACCGAACCAGAACACAATCCCACTAAAGAATACAGGCAATACTCTAATGGTCCGAACCAGAACGCTATCCCACTAAAGAATACAGGCAATACTCTAACGGACCAAACCAGAACACAATCCCAATAAAGAATACAGGCACTACTCTAACGATCCGAACCAGAACACAATCCTACTAAAGAATACAGGCAGTACTCTAAGGGACCGAACCAGAACACAATCCCAATAAAGAATACAGGCACTACTCTAACGGTCCGAACCAGAACACAATCCTACTAAAGAATACAGGCACTACTCTAATGGACCGAACCAGAACACAATCCCAATAAAGAATACAGGCACCACTCTAACGGTCCGAACCAGAAAACAATCTCACCAAAGAATACAGGCACTACTCTAACGGACCGAACCAGAAGACAATCCTACGAAAGAATACAGCCACTACTCTAACGGTCCGAACCAGAACACAATCCCACTAAAGAATACAGGCACTACTCTAACCGACCGAACCAGAACACAATCCCAGTAAAGAATACAGGCACTACACTAACGGACCGAACCAGAACACAATCCAACTAAAGAATAAATGCACTACTCTAACGGACCGAACCAGAACACAATCCCAGTAAAGAATACAGGCACTACTCTAACGGACCAAACCAGAACACAATCCCAGTAAAGAATACAGGGACTACTCTAATGTCCCGAACCAGAACAAAATTCCACTAAAGAATACAGGCACTACTCTAACGGCGAGAACCAGAACACAATCCCACTAAAGAATACAGGCACAACTCTAACGGACCGAACCAGAACACAATCCAACTAAAGAATGCAGACACTACTCTAACGGACCGAACCAGAACACAATCCCAGTAAAGAATACAGGCACTACCCTAACGGACCGAACCAGAACACAATCCCACTAAAGAATACAGGCACTACTCTCACGGACCGAACCAGAACACAATCCAACTAAAGAATACAGGCACTACTCTAACGGACCAAAGCAGAACACAATCCCACTAAAGAATACAGGCACTACTCTAACGGATCGCACCAGAACACAATCCCAATAAAGAATACAGGCACTACTCTAAAGGATCGCACCAGAACACAATCCCAATAAAGTATACAGGCACTACTCTAACGGAACGAACCAGGACACAATTCCACTAAAGAATACAGGCACTACTCTCACGGACCGAACCAGAACACAACCCCACTAAAGAATACAGGCACTACCCTAACAGACCGAACCGGAACACAATTCCACTAAAGAATACAGGCACTACTCTAACGGACCGAACCAGAACACAATCCCACTAAAGAATACAGGCACTACTCTAACGGAACGAACCAGGACACAATTCCACTAAAGAATACAGGCACTACTCTCACGGACCGAACCAGAACACAACCCCACTAAAGAATACAGGCACTACCCTAACAGACCGAACCGGAACACAATTCCACTAAAGAATACAGGCACTACTCTAACGGACCGAACCAGAACACAATCCCACTAAAGAATACAGGCACTACTCTAACGGACCAAACCAGAACACAATCCCACTAAAGAATACAGGCACTACTCTAAGGGAATGAACCAGAACACAATCCCAATAAAGAATACAGGCACTACTCTCACGGACCGAACCAGAACACGACCCCACTAAAGAATACAGGCACTACCCTAACGGACCGAACCGGAACACAATCCCACTAAAGAATACAGGCACTACTCTAACAGACTGAAACAGAACACCATCCCAACAAAGAATACAGGCACTACTCTAACTGACCGAACCAGAACACAGTCCCACGAAAGAATACAGGCACTACTCTAACAGACCGAACCAGAACACAATCCCACTAAAGAATACAGGCACTACTCTAACGGATCGCACCAGAACACAATCCCAATAAAGAATACAGGCACTACTCTAAAGGATCACACCAGAACACAATCCCAATAAAGTATACAGGCACTACTCTAACGGAACGAACCAGGACACAATTCCACTAAAGAATACAGGCACTACTCTCACGGACCGAACCAGAACACAACCCCACTAAAGAATACAGGCACTACCCTAACGGACCGAACCGGAACACAATTCCACTAAAGAATACAGGCACTACTCTAACGGACCGAACCAGAACACAATCCCACTAAAGAATACAGGCACTACTCTTACGGACCAAACCAGAACACAATCCCACTAAAGAATACAGGCACTACTCTAAGGGAATGAACGAGAACACAATCCCAATAAAGAATACAGGCACTACTCTCACGGACCGAACCAGAACACGACCCCACTAAAGAATACAGGCACTACCCTAACGGACCGAACCGGAACACAATCCCACTAAAGAATACAGGCACTACTCTAACAGACTGAAACAGAACACCATCCCAACAAAGAATACAGGCACTACTCTAACTGACCGAACCAGAACACAGTCCCACGAAAGAATACAGGCACTACTCTAACGGACCAAAGCAGAACACAATCCCACTAAAGAATACAGGCAATACTCTAACGGACCAAACCAGAACACAATCCCAGTAAAGAATACAGGCACTACTCTAACGGACCGAACCAGAACACTATCCCACTAAAGAATACAGGCACTACTCTAACGGACCAAACCAGAAGACTATCCAACTAAAGAATACAGGCACTACTCTAACAGACCGAACCAGAACACCATCCCAATAAAGAATACAGGCACTACTCTAACGGACCGAACCTGAACACAATCCCACGAAAGAATACAGGCACTACTCGAACGGACCAAAGCAGAACACAATCCCACTAAAGAATACAGGCACTACTCTAACGGACCGAACCAGAACACAATCCTACGAACGAATACAGGCACTACTCTAACAGACCGAACCAGAACACAATCCCACTAAAGAATACAGTCACTACTCTAACCCACCGAACCAGAACACAATCCCACTAAAGAATACAGGCACTACTCTAAGGGAATGAACCAGAACACAATCCCAATAAAGAATACAGGCACTACTCTCACGGACCGAACCAGAACACGACCCCACTAAAGAATACAGGCACTACCCTAACGGACCGAACCGGAACACAATCCCACTAAAGAATACAGGCACTACTCTAACAGACTGAAACAGAACACCATCCCAACAAAGAATACAGGCACTACTCTAAATGACCGAACCAGAACACAGTCCCACGAAAGAATACAGGCACTACTCTAACAGACCGAACCAGAACACAATCCCACTAAAGAATACAGGCACTACTCTAACGGATCGCACCAGAACACAATCCCAATAAAGAATACAGGCACTACTCTAAAGGATCACACCAGAACACAATCCCAATAAAGTATACAGGCACTACTCTAACGGAACGAACCAGGACACAATTCCACTAAAGAATACAGGCACTACTCTCACGGACCGAACCAGAACACAATCCCACTAAAGAATACAGGCACTACTCTAACGGACCGAACCTGAACACAATCCCACGAAAGAATACAGGCACTACTCTAACGGACCGAACCAGAACACTATCCCACTAAAGAATACAGGCACAACTCAAACGGACCGAACCAGAACATAATCCCACTAAAGAATACAGGCACTACACGAACGGACCGAACCAGAACATAATCCCACTAAAGAATACAGGCACAATGCGAACGGTCCGAACCAGAACACAATCCCACTAAAGAATACAGGAACTACTCTAATGGACAGAACCAGAACACAATCCCACTAAAGAATACAGGCACTACTCTAACGGACCAAAGCAGAACATAATCCCACTAAAGAATACAGGCACTACTCTAACGGACCGAACCAGAACACAATCCTACGAAAGAATACAGGCACTACTCTAACGGACCGAACCAGAACACAATCCCACTAAAGAATACAGGCACTACTCTAACCGACCGAACCAGAACATAATCCCACTAAAGAATACAGGCACTACTCTAACCGACCGAACCAGAACATAATCCCACTAAAGAATACAGGCACTACTCTAACGGACCGAACCAGAACACAATCCCACTAAAGAATACAGGCACTACTCTAACCGACCAAACCAGAACATAATCCCACTAAAGAATACAGGCACTACTCTAATGGACCGAACCAGAACACAATCCCACTAAAGAATACAGGCACTACTCTAACGGACCAAAGCAGAACACAATACCACTAAAGAATACAGGCACTACTCTAACGGACCGAACCAGAACACAATCCTACGAAAGAATACAGGCACTACTCTAACGGACCGAACCAGAACACAATCCCACTAAAGAATACAGGCACTACTCTAACAGACCGAACCAGAACACAATCCTACTAAAGAATACAGGCACTACTCGAACAGAATGAACCAGAACAAAATCCCACTAAAGAATAAAGGCACTACCCTAACGGACCGAACCAGAACACAATCTCACTTAAGAATACAGGCAGTACCCTAACAGTCTGGACCAGAACACAATCCCACTAAAGAATACAGGCACTACTCTCACGGACCGAACCAGAATACAATCCCACTAAAGAATACAGGCACTACTCTAACGGACCAAAGCAGAACACAATCCCACTAAAGAATACAGGCACTACTCGAACGGACCGAACCAGAACACAATCCTACGAAAGAATACAGGCACTACTCTAACGGACCGAACCAGAACACAATCCCACTAAAGAATACAGGCACTACTCTAACCGACCGAACCAGAACATAATCCCACTAAAGAATACAGGCACTACTCTAACCGACCGAACCAGAACATAATCCCACTAAAGAATACAGGCACTACTCTAACGGACCGAACCAGAACACAATCCCACTAAAGAATACAGGCACTACTCTAACCGACCGAACCAGAACATAATCCCACTAAAGAATACAGGCACTACTCTCACGGACCGAACCAGAACACAACCCCACTAAAGAATACAGGCACTACCCTAACGGACCGAACCAGAACACAATCCCACTAAAGAATTCAGGCACTACTCTAACGGACCAAACAAGAACACAATCCCACTAAAGAATTCAGGCACTACTCTAAGGGAATGAACCAGAACACAATCCCACTAAAGAATACAGGCACTACTCTCACGGGCCGAACCAGAACACAACCCAACTAAAGAATACAGGCACTACCCTAACGGACCGAACCGGAACACAATTCCACTGAAGAATACAGGCACTACTCTAACGGACCGAACCAGAACACAATCCCACTAAAGAATACAGGCACTACTCTAACGGACCAAACCAGAACACAATCCCACTAAAGAATACAGGCACTACTCTAAGGGAATGAACCAGAACACAATCCCACGAAAGAATACAGGCACTACTCTCACGGACCGAACCAGAACACGACCCCACTAAAGAATACAGGCAATACCCTAACGAACCGAACCGGAACACAATCCCACTAAAGAATACAGGCACTACTCTAACAGACTGAAACAGAACACCATCCCAAAAAAGAATACAGGCACTACTCTAACGGACCGAACCAGAACACTATCCCACTAAAGAATACAGGCACTACTCTAACGGACCAAACCAGAAGACTATCCTACTAAAGAATACAGGCACTACTCTAACAGACCGAACCAGAACACCATCCCAATAAAGAATACAGGCACTACTCTAACGGACCGAACCTGAACACAATCCCACGAAAGAATACAGGCACTACTCTAACGGACCAAAGCAGAACACAAGCCCACTAAAGAATGCAGGCACTACTCTAACGGACCGAACCAGAACACAATCCTACGAAAGAATACAGGCACTACTCTAACGGACCGAACCAGAACACAATCCCACTAAAGAATACAGGCACTACTCTAACCGACCGAACCAGAACATAATCCCACTAAAGAATACAGGCACTACTCTAACCGACCGAACCAGAACATAATCCCACTAAAGAATACAGGCACTACTCTAACGGACCGAACCAGAACACAATCCCACTAAAGAATACAGGCACTACTCTAATGGACCGAACCAGAACACAATCCCACTAAAGAATACAGGCACTACTCTAACGGACCGAACCAGAACATAATCCCACTAAAGAATACAGGCACTACTCTAACGGACCGAACCTGAACACAATCCCACGAAAGAATACAGGCACTACTCTAACGGAACGAACCAGAACACTATCCCACTAAAGAATACAGGCACAACTCAAACGGACCAAACCAGAACACAATCCCACTAAAGAATACAGGCACTACTCTAAGGGAATGAACCAGAACACAATCCCACTAAAGAATACAGGCACTACTCTAACGGACCGAACCAGAACACGACCCCACTAAAGAATACAGGCAATACCCTAACGGACCGAACCGGAACACAATCCCACTAAAGAATACAGGCACTACTCTAACAGACTGAAACAGAACACCATCCCAAAAAAGAATACAGGCACTACTCTAACTGACCGAACCAGAACACAGTCCCACGAAAGAATACAGGCACTACTCTAACGGACCAAATCAGAACACAATCCCACGAAAGAATACAGGCACTACTCTAACGGACCAAACCAGAACACAATCCCACGAAAGAATACAGGCACTACTCTAAGGGAATGAACCAGAACACAATCCCACTAAAGAATACAGGCACTACTCTCACGGAACGAACCAGAACACGACCCCACTAAAGAATACAGGCACTACCCTAACAGACCGAACCAGAACACCATCCCAATAAAGAATACAGGCACAACTCTAACGGACTGAACCTGAACACAATCCCACTAAAGAATACAGGCACTACTCTAACGGACCGAACCAGAACACAATCCCACTAAAGAATACAGGCACTAATCTAACGGACCGAACCTGAACACAATCCCACGAAAGATTACAGGCACTACTCTAACGGACCGAACCAGAACACTATCCCACTAAAGAATACAGGCACAACTCAAACGGACCGAACCAGAACATAATCCCACTAAAGAATACAGGCACTACTCGAACGGACCGAACCAGAACATAATCCCACTAAAGAATACAGGCACAATGCGAACGGTCCGAACCAGAACACAATCCCACTAAAGAATACAGGAACTACTCTAATGGACCGAACCAGAACACAATCCCACTAAAGAATACAGGCACTACTCTAACGGACCAAAGCAGAACAAAATCCCACTAAAGAATACAGGCACTACTCTAACGGACCGAACCAGAACACAATCCTACGAAAGAATACAGGCACTACTCTAACGGACCGAACCAGAACACAATCCCACTAAAGAATACAGGCACTACTCTAACCGACCGAACCAGAACATAATCCCACGAAAGAATACAGGCACTACTCTAACCGACCGAACCAGAACATAATCCCACTAAAGAATACAGGCACTACTCTAACGGACCGAACCAGAACACAATCCCACGAAAGAATACAGGCACTACTCTAACCGACTGAACCAGAACATAATCCCACTAAAGAATACAGGCACTACTCTAATGGACCGAACCAGAACATAATCCCACTAAAGAATACAGGCACTACTCTAACGGACCAAAGCAGAACACAATCCCACTAAAGAATACAGGAACTACTCTAATGGACCGAACCAGTACACAATCCCACTAAAGAATACAGGCACTACTCTAACGGACCGAACCAGAACACAATCCTACGAAAGAATACAGGCACTACTCTAACGGACCGAACCAGAACACAATCCTACGAAAGAATACAGGCACTACTCTAACGGACCGAACAAGAACACAATCCCACTAAAGAATACAGGCACTCCTCAAACGGTCCGAACCAGAACACAATCCCACTAAAGAATACAGGCACTACTCGAACGGAATGAACCAGAACACAATCCCACTAAAAAATACAGGCACTACCCTAACGGACCGAACCAGAACACAATCCTACTGAAGAATACAGGCACTAGTCTAACGGTCTGAAACAGAACACAATCCCACTAAAGAATACAGGCACTACCCTAACGGACCGAACCAGAACACAATCCCACTAAAGAATACAGGCACTACCCTAACGGACCGAACCAGAACACAATCCCACTAAAGAATACAGGCACTAATCTTACGGACCGAACCAGAACACAATCCTACTAAAGAATACAGGCACTAGTCTAACGGTCTGAAAGAGGACACAATCCCACTAAAAAATACAGGCACTACTTTAACGGTCCGAACCAGAACACTAAACCCTCTAAAGTATACAGGCCCGACACGAACGGACGAACCAGAACATAATCCCACGAAAGAATACAGGGACTACTCTAACGGACCAAGCCCAGAACACAATCCCACTGAAGAATACAGGCACTACTCTAACGGACCAAGCCCAGAACACAATTCCACCGAAGAATGCAGGCACAACTCTCATGGTCCGAACCAGAACACTATCCCACTAAAGAATACAGGCACTACTCTAACGGAATGAACCAAAACACAATCCCACTAAAGTATACGGGCACTACTCTAACGGACCGAACCAGAACACAATCCCACTAAAGAATACAGGCACTACCCTAACGGACCGAACCAGAACACAATCCCACTAAAGAATACAGGCACTAGTCTAACGGTCTGAACCAGAACAGAATCCCACTAAAGAATACAGGCACTACTCTAACGGACGAACCAGAACACAATCCCACTAAAGAATACAGGCACTAGTCTAACGGTCCGAACCAGAACAGAATCCCACTAAAGAATACAGGCACTACCCTAACGGACCGAACCAGAACACAATCCCACTAAAGAATACAGGCACTAGTCTAACGGTTCGTACCAGAACACAATCCCACTAAAGAATACAGACACTATTCTAAAGGACCGAACCAGAACACAATCCTACTGAAGAATACAGGCACTACTCCAACAGAATGAACCAAAACACAATCACACTAAAACATACAGGCACTATTCTAACGGACGAACAAGAACATAATCCTATTAAAGAATACAGGCACTACCCTAACGGACCGAACCGGAAGGCAATTCCACTGAAGAATACAGGCACGACTCTAACGGACCGAACCAGAACACAATCTCACTTAAGAATACAGGCACTACCCTAACAATCCGGACCAGAACACAATCCCACTAAAAAATACAGGCACTACTCTAACGGACCGAACCAGAACACAATCCTACTCGAGAATACAGGCACTCCTCGAACAGAATGAACCAGAACAAAATCCCACTAAAGAATAAAGGCACTACCCTAACGGACCGAACCAGAACACAATCTCACTTAAGAATACAGGCAGTACCCTAACAGTCCGGCCCAGAACACAATCTCACTTAAGAATACAGGCACTACCCTCACAGTCTGGACCAGAACACAATCCCACTAAAGAATACAGGCACTACTCTAACGGACAGAACCTGAACACAATCCCACGAAAGAATACAGGCACTACTCTAACGGACCGAACCAGAACACTATCCCACTAAAGAATACAGGCACAACTCAAACGGACCAAACCAGAACACAATCCCACTAAAGAATACAGGCACTACTCTAAGGGAATGAACCAGAACACAATCCCACTAAAGAATACAGGCACTACTCTCACGGACCGAACCAGAACACGACCCCACTAAAGAATACAGGCAATACCCTAACGGACCGAACCGGAACACAATCCCACTAAAGAATACAGGCACTACTCTAACAGACTGAAACAGAACACCATCCTAAAAAAGAATACAGGCACTACTCTAACTGACCGAACCAGAACACAGTCCCACGAAAGAATACAGGCACTACTCTAACGGACCAAATCAGAACACAATCCCACGAAAGAATACAGGCACTACTCTAACGGACCAAACCAGAACACAATCCCACGAAAGAATACAGGCACTACTCTAAGGGAATGAACCAGAACACAATCCCACTAAAGAATACAGGCACTACTCTAACGGACCGAACCAGAACACAATCCCACTAAAGAATACAGGCACTACTCTAACCGACCGAACCAGAACATAATCCCACGAAAGAATACAGGCACTACTCTAACCGACCGAACCAGAACATAATCCCACTAAAGAATACAGGCACTACTCTAACGGACCGAACCAGAACACAATCCCACGAAAGAATACAGGCACTACTCTAACCGACTGAACCAGAACATAATCCCACTAAAGAATACAGGCACTACTCTAATGGACCGAACCAGAACATAATCCCACTAAAGAATACAGGCACTACTCTAACGGACCAAAGCAGAACACAATCCCACTAAAGAATACAGGAACTACTCTAATGGACCGAACCAGTACACAATCCCACTAAAGAATACAGGCACTACTCTAACGGACCGAACCAGAACACAATCCTACGAAAGAATACAGGCACTACTCTAACGGACCGAACCAGAACACAATCCTACGAAAGAATACAGGCACTACTCTAACGGACCGAACAAGAACACAATCCCACTAAAGAATACAGGCACTCCTCAAACGGTCCGAACCAGAACACAATCCCACTAAAGAATACAGGCACTACTCGAACGGAATGAACCAGAACACAATCCCACTAAAAAATACAGGCACTACCCTAACGGACCGAACCAGAACACAATCCTACTGAAGAATACAGGCACTAGTCTAACGGTCTGAAACAGAACACAATCCCACTAAAGAATACAGGCACTACCCTAACGGACCGAACCAGAACACAATCCCACTAAAGAATACAGGCACTACCCTAACGGACCGAACCAGAACACAATCCCACTAAAGAATACAGGCACTAATCTTACGGACCGAACCAGAACACAATCCTACTAAAGAATACAGGCACTAGTCTAACGGTCTGAAAGAGGACACAATCCCACTAAAAAATACAGGCACTACTTTAACGGTCCGAACCAGAACACTAAACCCTCTAAAGTATACAGGCCCGACACGAACGGACGAACCAGAACATAATCCCACGAAAGAATACAGGGACTACTCTAACGGACCAAGCCCAGAACACAATCCCACTGAAGAATACAGGCACTACTCTAACGGACCAAGCCCAGAACACAATTCCACCGAAGAATGCAGGCACAACTCTCATGGTCCGAACCAGAACACTATCCCACTAAAGAATACAGGCACTACTCTAACGGAATGAACCAAAACACAATCCCACTAAAGTATACGGGCACTACTCTAACGGACCGAACCAGAACACAATCCCACTAAAGAATACAGGCACTACCCTAACGGACCGAACCAGAACACAATCCCACTAAAGAATACAGGCACTAGTCTAACGGTCTGAACCAGAACAGAATCCCACTAAAGAATACAGGCACTACTCTAACGGACGAACCAGAACACAATCCCACTAAAGAATACAGGCACTAGTCTAACGGTCCGAACCAGAACAGAATCCCACTAAAGAATACAGGCACTACCCTAACGGACCGAACCAGAACACAATCCCACTAAAGAATACAGGCACTAGTCTAACGGTTCGTACCAGAACACAATCCCACTAAAGAATACAGACACTATTCTAAAGGACCGAACCAGAACACAATCCTACTGAAGAATACAGGCACTACTCCAACAGAATGAACCAAAACACAATCACACTAAAACATACAGGCACTATTCTAACGGACGAACAAGAACATAATCCTATTAAAGAATACAGGCACTACCCTAACGGACCGAACCGGAAGGCAATTCCACTGAAGAATACAGGCACGACTCTAACGGACCGAACCAGAACACAATCTCACTTAAGAATACAGGCACTACCCTAACAATCCGGACCAGAACACAATCCCACTAAAAAATACAGGCACTACTCTAACGGACCGAACCAGAACACAATCCTACTCGAGAATACAGGCACTCCTCGAACAGAATGAACCAGAACAAAATCCCACTAAAGAATAAAGGCACTACCCTAACGGACCGAACCAGAACACAATCTCACTTAAGAATACAGGCAGTACCCTAACAGTCCGGCCCAGAACACAATCTCACTTAAGAATACAGGCACTACCCTCACAGTCTGGACCAGAACACAATCCCACTAAAGAATACAGGCACTACTCTAACGGACAGAACCTGAACACAATCCCACGAAAGAATACAGGCACTACTCTAACGGACCGAACCAGAACACTATCCCACTAAAGAATACAGGCACAACTCAAACGGACCAAACCAGAACACAATCCCACTAAAGAATACAGGCACTACTCTAAGGGAATGAACCAGAACACAATCCCACTAAAGAATACAGGCACTACTCTCACGGACCGAACCAGAACACGACCCCACTAAAGAATACAGGCAATACCCTAACGGACCGAACCGGAACACAATCCCACTAAAGAATACAGGCACTACTCTAACAGACTGAAACAGAACACCATCCTAAAAAAGAATACAGGCACTACTCTAACTGACCGAACCAGAACACAGTCCCACGAAAGAATACAGGCACTACTCTAACGGACCAAATCAGAACACAATCCCACGAAAGAATACAGGCACTACTCTAACGGACCAAACCAGAACACAATCCCACGAAAGAATACAGGCACTACTCTAAGGGAATGAACCAGAACACAATCCCACTAAAGAATACAGGCACTACTCTCACGGAACGAACCAGAACACGACCCCACTAAAGAATACAGGCACTACCCTAACAGACCGAACCAGAACACCATCCCAATAAAGAATACAGGCACTACTCTAACGGACTGAACCTGAACACAATCCCACGAAAGAATACAGGCACTACTCTAACGGACCGAACCAGAACACAATCCCACTAAAGAATACAGGCACTAATCTAACGGACCGAACCTGAACACAATCCCACGAAAGAATACAGGCACTACTCTAACGGACCGAACCAGAACACTATCCCACTAAAGAATACAGGCACAACTCAAACGGACCGAACCAGAACATAATCCCACTAAAGAATACAGGCACTACTCGAACGGACCGAACCAGAACATAATCCCACTAAAGAATACAGGCACAATGCGAACGGTCCGAACCAGAACACAATCCCACTAAAGAATACAGGAACTACTCTAATGGACCGAACCAGAACACAATCCCACTAAAGAATACAGGCACTACTCTAACGGACCAAAGCAGAACAAAATCCCACTAAAGAATACAGGCACTACTCTAACGGACCGAACCAGAACACAATCCTACGAAAGAATACAGGCACTACTCTAACGGACCGAACCAGAACACAATCCCACTAAAGAATACAGGCACTACTCTAACCGACCGAACCAGAACATAATCCCACGAAAGAATACAGGCACTACTCTAACCGACCGAACCAGAACATAATCCCACTAAAGAATACAGGCACTACTCTAACGGACCGAACCAGAACACAATCCCACTAAAGAATACAGGCACTACTCTAACCGACCGAACCAGAACATAATCCCACTAAAGAATACAGGCACTACTCTAATGGACCGAACCAGAACACAATCCCACTAAAGAATACAGGAACTACTCTAATGGACCGAACCAGAACACAATCCCACTAAAGAATACAGGCACTACTCTAACGGACCAAAGCAGAACACAATCCCACTAAAGAATACAGGCACTACTCTAACGGACCGAACCAGAACACAATCCCACTAAAGAATACAGGCACTACTCTAACGGACCGAACCAGAACACAATCCTACGAAAGAATACAGGCACTACTCTAACGGACCGAACAAGAACACAATCCCACTAAAGAATACAGGCACTCCTCAAACTGTCCGAACCAGAACACAATCCCACTAAAGAATACAGGCACTACTCGAACGGAATGAACCAGAACACAATCCCACTAAAAAATACAGGCACTACCCTAACGGACCGAACCAGAACACAATCCTACTGAAGAATACAGGCACTACTCTAACGGACCGAACCAGAACACAATCCTACGAAAGAATACAGGCACTAGTCTAACGGTCTGAAACAGAACACAATCCCACCAAAGAATACAGGCACTAATCTTACGGACCGAACCAGAACACAATCCTACTAAAGAATACAGGCACTAGTCTAACGGTCTGAAAGAGGACACAATCCCACTAAAAAATACAGGCACTACTTTAACGGTCCGAACCAGAACACTAAACCCTCTAAAGTATACAGGCCCGACACGAACGGACGAACCAGAACATAATCCCACGAAAGAATACAGGGACTACTCTAACGGACCAAGCCCAGAACACAATTCCACTAAAGAATACAGGCACTACTCTAACGGACCGAACCAGAACACGATCCCACGAAAGAATACAGGCACTACTCTAACGGAATGAACCAAAACACAATCCCACTAAAGTATACGGGCACTACTCTAACTGACCAAACCAGAACAGAATCCCACTAAAGAATATAGGCACTACTCTAACGGACCGAACCAGAACACAATCCCACTAAAGAATACAGGCACTACCCTAACGGACCGAACCAGAACACAATCCCACTAAAGAATACAGGCACTTGTCTAACGGTCTGAACCAGAACAGAATCCCACTAAAGAATACAGGCACTACTCTAACGGACGAACCAGAACACAATCCCACTAAAGAATACAGGCACTACTCTAACGGACGAACCAGAACACAATCCCAATAAAGAATACAGGCACTACTCTAACGGACCGAACCAGAACACTATCCCACTAAAGAATACAGGCACAACTCAAACGGACCAAACCAGAACACAATCCCACTAAAGAATACAGGCACTACTCTCACGGACCGAACCAGAACACGACCCCACTAAAGAATACAGGCACTACTTTAACAGACTGAAACAGAACACCATCCCAACAAAGAATACAGGCACTACTCTAACTGACCGAACCAGAACACAGTCCCACGAAAGAATACAGGCACTACTCTAACGGACCAAACCAGAACACAATCCCACTAAAGAATACAGGCACTACTCTAAGGGAATGAACCAGAACACAATCCCACTAAAGAATACAGGCACTACTCTCACGGACCGAACCAGAACACGACCCCACTAAAGAATACAGGCACTACCCTAACGGACCGAACCGGAACACAATCCCACGAAAGAATACAGGCACTACTCTAACAGACTGAAACAGAACACCATCCCAACAAAGAATACAGGCACTACTCTAACTGACCGAACCAGAACACAGTCCCACGAAAGAATACAGGCACTACTCTAACGGACCAAAGCAGAACACAATCCCACTAAAGAATACAGGCAATACTCTAACGGACCAAACCAGAACACAATCCCAGTAAAGAATACAGGCACTACTCTAATGGACCGAACCAGAACACTATCCCACTAAAGAATACGGGCAATACCCTAACGGACCGAACCAGAACACAATCCCACTAAAGAATACAGGCAATACTCTAATGGTCCGAACCAGAACGCTATCCCACTAAAGAATACAGGCAATACTCTAACGGACCAAACCAGAACACAATCCCAATAAAGAATACAGGCACTACTCTAACGATCCGAACCAGAACACAATCCTACTAAAGAATACAGGCAGTACTCTAAGGGACCGAACCAGAACACAATCCCAATAAAGAATACAGGCACTACTCTAACGGTCCGAACCAGAACACAATCCTACTAAAGAATACAGGCACTACTCTAATGGACCGAACCAGAACACAATCCCAATAAAGAATACAGGCACCACTCTAACGGTCCGAACCAGAAAACAATCTCACCAAAGAATACAGGCACTACTCTAACGGACCGAACCAGAAGACAATCCTACGAAAGAATACAGCCACTACTCTAACGGTCCGAACCAGAACACAATCCCACTAAAGAATACAGGCACTACTCTAACCGACCGAACCAGAACACAATCCCAGTAAAGAATACAGGCACTACACTAACGGACCGAACCAGAACACAATCCAACTAAAGAATAAATGCACTACTCTAACGGACCGAACCAGAACACAATCCCAGTAAAGAATACAGGCACTACTCTAACGGACCAAACCAGAACACAATCCCAGTAAAGAATACAGGGACTACTCTAATGTCCCGAACCAGAACAAAATTCCACTAAAGAATACAGGCACTACTCTAACGGCGAGAACCAGAACACAATCCCACTAAAGAATACAGGCACAACTCTAACGGACCGAACCAGAACACAATCCAACTAAAGAATGCAGACACTACTCTAACGGACCGAACCAGAACACAATCCCAGTAAAGAATACAGGCACTACCCTAACGGACCGAACCAGAACACAATCCCACTAAAGAATACAGGCACTACTCTCACGGACCGAACCAGAACACAATCCAACTAAAGAATACAGGCACTACTCTAACGGACCAAAGCAGAACACAATCCCACTAAAGAATACAGGCACTACTCTAACGGATCGCACCAGAACACAATCCCAATAAAGAATACAGGCACTACTCTAAAGGATCGCACCAGAACACAATCCCAATAAAGTATACAGGCACTACTCTAACGGAACGAACCAGGACACAATTCCACTAAAGAATACAGGCACTACTCTCACGGACCGAACCAGAACACAACCCCACTAAAGAATACAGGCACTACCCTAACAGACCGAACCGGAACACAATTCCACTAAAGAATACAGGCACTACTCTAACGGACCGAACCAGAACACAATCCCACTAAAGAATACAGGCACTACTCTAACGGACCAAACCAGAACACAATCCCACTAAAGAATACAGGCACTACTCTAAGGGAATGAACCAGAACACAATCCCAATAAAGAATACAGGCACTACTCTCACGGACCGAACCAGAACACGACCCCACTAAAGAATACAGGCACTACCCTAACGGACCGAACCGGAACACAATCCCACTAAAGAATACAGGCACTACTCTAACAGACTGAAACAGAACACCATCCCAACAAAGAATACAGGCACTACTCTAACTGACCGAACCAGAACACAGTCCCACGAAAGAATACAGGCACTACTCTAACAGACCGAACCAGAACACAATCCCACTAAAGAATACAGGCACTACTCTAACGGATCGCACCAGAACACAATCCCAATAAAGAATACAGGCACTACTCTAAAGGATCACACCAGAACACAATCCCAATAAAGTATACAGGCACTACTCTAACGGAACGAACCAGGACACAATTCCACTAAAGAATACAGGCACTACTCTCACGGACCGAACCAGAACACAACCCCACTAAAGAATACAGGCACTACCCTAACGGACCGAACCGGAACACAATTCCACTAAAGAATACAGGCACTACTCTAACGGACCGAACCAGAACACAATCCCACTAAAGAATACAGGCACTACTCTAACGGACCAAACCAGAACACAATCCCACTAAAGAATACAGGCACTACTCTAAGGGAATGAACCAGAACACAATCCCAATAAAGAATACAGGCACTACTCTCACGGACCGAACCAGAACACGACCCCACTAAAGAATACAGGCACTACCCTAACGGACCGAACCGGAACACAATCCCACTAAAGAATACAGGCACTACTCTAACAGACTGAAACAGAACACCATCCCAACAAAGAATACAGGCACTACTCTAACTGACCGAACCAGAACACAGTCCCACGAAAGAATACAGGCACTACTCTAACGGACCAAAGCAGAACACAATCCCACTAAAGAATACAGGCAATACTCTAACGGACCAAACCAGAACACAATCCCAGTAAAGAATACAGGCACTACTCTAACGGACCGAACCAGAACACTATCCCACTAAAGAATACAGGCACTACTCTAACGGACCAAACCAGAAGACTATCCAACTAAAGAATACAGGCACTACTCTAACAGACCGAACCAGAACACCATCCCAATAAAGAATACAGGCACTACTCTAACGGACCGAACCTGAACACAATCCCACGAAAGAATACAGGCACTACTCGAACGGACCAAAGCAGAACACAATCCCACTAAAGAATACAGGCACTACTCTAACGGACCGAACCAGAACACAATCCTACGAACGAATACAGGCACTACTCTAACAGACCGAACCAGAACACAATCCCACTAAAGAATACAGTCACTACTCTAACCCACCGAACCAGAACACAATCCCACTAAAGAATACAGGCACTACTCTAAGGGAATGAACCAGAACACAATCCCAATAAAGAATACAGGCACTACTCTCACGGACCGAACCAGAACACGACCCCACTAAAGAATACAGGCACTACCCTAACGGACCGAACCGGAACACAATCCCACTAAAGAATACAGGCACTACTCTAACAGACTGAAACAGAACACCATCCCAACAAAGAATACAGGCACTACTCTAAATGACCGAACCAGAACACAGTCCCACGAAAGAATACAGGCACTACTCTAACAGACCGAACCAGAACACAATCCCACTAAAGAATACAGGCACTACTCTAACGGATCGCACCAGAACACAATCCCAATAAAGAATACAGGCACTACTCTAAAGGATCACACCAGAACACAATCCCAATAAAGTATACAGGCACTACTCTAACGGAACGAACCAGGACACAATTCCACTAAAGAATACAGGCACTACTCTCACGGACCGAACCAGAACACAATCCCACTAAAGAATACAGGCACTACTCTAACGGACCGAACCTGAACACAATCCCACGAAAGAATACAGGCACTACTCTAACGGACCGAACCAGAACACTATCCCACTAAAGAATACAGGCACAACTCAAACGGACCGAACCAGAACATAATCCCACTAAAGAATACAGGCACTACACGAACGGACCGAACCAGAACATAATCCCACTAAAGAATACAGGCACAATGCGAACGGTCCGAACCAGAACACAATCCCACTAAAGAATACAGGAACTACTCTAATGGACAGAACCAGAACACAATCCCACTAAAGAATACAGGCACTACTCTAACGGACCAAAGCAGAACATAATCCCACTAAAGAATACAGGCACTACTCTAACGGACCGAACCAGAACACAATCCTACGAAAGAATACAGGCACTACTCTAACGGACCGAACCAGAACACAATCCCACTAAAGAATACAGGCACTACTCTAACCGACCGAACCAGAACATAATCCCACTAAAGAATACAGGCACTACTCTAACCGACCGAACCAGAACATAATCCCACTAAAGAATACAGGCACTACTCTAACGGACCGAACCAGAACACAATCCCACTAAAGAATACAGGCACTACTCTAACCGACCAAACCAGAACATAATCCCACTAAAGAATACAGGCACTACTCTAATGGACCGAACCAGAACACAATCCCACTAAAGAATACAGGCACTACTCTAACGGACCAAAGCAGAACACAATACCACTAAAGAATACAGGCACTACTCTAACGGACCGAACCAGAACACAATCCTACGAAAGAATACAGGCACTACTCTAACGGACCGAACCAGAACACAATCCCACTAAAGAATACAGGCACTACTCTAACAGACCGAACCAGAACACAATCCTACTAAAGAATACAGGCACTACTCGAACAGAATGAACCAGAACAAAATCCCACTAAAGAATAAAGGCACTACCCTAACGGACCGAACCAGAACACAATCTCACTTAAGAATACAGGCAGTACCCTAACAGTCTGGACCAGAACACAATCCCACTAAAGAATACAGGCACTACTCTCACGGACCGAACCAGAATACAATCCCACTAAAGAATACAGGCACTACTCTAACGGACCAAAGCAGAACACAATCCCACTAAAGAATACAGGCACTACTCGAACGGACCGAACCAGAACACAATCCTACGAAAGAATACAGGCACTACTCTAACGGACCGAACCAGAACACAATCCCACTAAAGAATACAGGCACTACTCTAACCGACCGAACCAGAACATAATCCCACTAAAGAATACAGGCACTACTCTAACCGACCGAACCAGAACATAATCCCACTAAAGAATACAGGCACTACTCTAACGGACCGAACCAGAACACAATCCCACTAAAGAATACAGGCACTACTCTAACCGACCGAACCAGAACATAATCCCACTAAAGAATACAGGCACTACTCTCACGGACCGAACCAGAACACAACCCCACTAAAGAATACAGGCACTACCCTAACGGACCGAACCAGAACACAATCCCACTAAAGAATTCAGGCACTACTCTAACGGACCAAACAAGAACACAATCCCACTAAAGAATTCAGGCACTACTCTAAGGGAATGAACCAGAACACAATCCCACTAAAGAATACAGGCACTACTCTCACGGGCCGAACCAGAACACAACCCAACTAAAGAATACAGGCACTACCCTAACGGACCGAACCGGAACACAATTCCACTGAAGAATACAGGCACTACTCTAACGGACCGAACCAGAACACAATCCCACTAAAGAATACAGGCACTACTCTAACGGACCAAACCAGAACACAATCCCACTAAAGAATACAGGCACTACTCTAAGGGAATGAACCAGAACACAATCCCACGAAAGAATACAGGCACTACTCTCACGGACCGAACCAGAACACGACCCCACTAAAGAATACAGGCAATACCCTAACGAACCGAACCGGAACACAATCCCACTAAAGAATACAGGCACTACTCTAACAGACTGAAACAGAACACCATCCCAAAAAAGAATACAGGCACTACTCTAACGGACCGAACCAGAACACTATCCCACTAAAGAATACAGGCACTACTCTAACGGACCAAACCAGAAGACTATCCTACTAAAGAATACAGGCACTACTCTAACAGACCGAACCAGAACACCATCCCAATAAAGAATACAGGCACTACTCTAACGGACCGAACCTGAACACAATCCCACGAAAGAATACAGGCACTACTCTAACGGACCAAAGCAGAACACAAGCCCACTAAAGAATGCAGGCACTACTCTAACGGACCGAACCAGAACACAATCCTACGAAAGAATACAGGCACTACTCTAACGGACCGAACCAGAACACAATCCCACTAAAGAATACAGGCACTACTCTAACCGACCGAACCAGAACATAATCCCACTAAAGAATACAGGCACTACTCTAACCGACCGAACCAGAACATAATCCCACTAAAGAATACAGGCACTACTCTAACGGACCGAACCAGAACACAATCCCACTAAAGAATACAGGCACTACTCTAATGGACCGAACCAGAACACAATCCCACTAAAGAATACAGGCACTACTCTAACGGACCGAACCAGAACATAATCCCACTAAAGAATACAGGCACTACTCTAACGGACCGAACCTGAACACAATCCCACGAAAGAATACAGGCACTACTCTAACGGAACGAACCAGAACACTATCCCACTAAAGAATACAGGCACAACTCAAACGGACCAAACCAGAACACAATCCCACTAAAGAATACAGGCACTACTCTAAGGGAATGAACCAGAACACAATCCCACTAAAGAATACAGGCACTACTCTAACGGACCGAACCAGAACACGACCCCACTAAAGAATACAGGCAATACCCTAACGGACCGAACCGGAACACAATCCCACTAAAGAATACAGGCACTACTCTAACAGACTGAAACAGAACACCATCCCAAAAAAGAATACAGGCACTACTCTAACTGACCGAACCAGAACACAGTCCCACGAAAGAATACAGGCACTACTCTAACGGACCAAATCAGAACACAATCCCACGAAAGAATACAGGCACTACTCTAACGGACCAAACCAGAACACAATCCCACGAAAGAATACAGGCACTACTCTAAGGGAATGAACCAGAACACAATCCCACTAAAGAATACAGGCACTACTCTCACGGAACGAACCAGAACACGACCCCACTAAAGAATACAGGCACTACCCTAACAGACCGAACCAGAACACCATCCCAATAAAGAATACAGGCACTACTCTAACGGACTGAACCTGAACACAATCCCACTAAAGAATACAGGCACTACTCTAACGGACCGAACCAGAACACAATCCCACTAAAGAATACAGGCACAACTCTAACGGACCGAACCTGAACACAATCCCACGAAAGATTACAGGCACTACTCTAACGGACCGAACCAGAACACTATCCCACTAAAGAATACAGGCACAACTCAAACGGACCGAACCAGAACATAATCCCACTAAAGAATACAGGCACTAATCTAACGGACCGAACCTGAACACAATCCCACGAAAGATTACAGGCACTACTCTAACGGACCGAACCAGAACACTATCCCACTAAAGAATACAGGCACAACTCAAACGGACCGAACCAGAACATAATCCCACTAAAGAATACAGGCACTACTCGAACGGACCGAACCAGAACATAATCCCACTAAAGAATACAGGCACAATGCGAACGGTCCGAACCAGAACACAATCCCACTAAAGAATACAGGAACTACTCTAATGGACCGAACCAGAACACAATCCCACTAAAGAATACAGGCACTACTCTAACGGACCAAAGCAGAACAAAATCCCACTAAAGAATACAGGCACTACTCTAACGGACCGAACCAGAACACAATCCTACGAAAGAATACAGGCACTACTCTAACGGACCGAACCAGAACACAATCCCACTAAAGAATACAGGCACTACTCTAACCGACCGAACCAGAACATAATCCCACGAAAGAATACAGGCACTACTCTAACCGACCGAACCAGAACATAATCCCACTAAAGAATACAGGCACTACTCTAACGGACCGAACCAGAACACAATCCCACGAAAGAATACAGGCACTACTCTAACCGACTGAACCAGAACATAATCCCACTAAAGAATACAGGCACTACTCTAATGGACCGAACCAGAACATAATCCCACTAAAGAATACAGGCACTACTCTAACGGACCAAAGCAGAACACAATCCCACTAAAGAATACAGGAACTACTCTAATGGACCGAACCAGTACACAATCCCACTAAAGAATACAGGCACTACTCTAACGGACCGAACCAGAACACAATCCTACGAAAGAATACAGGCACTACTCTAACGGACCGAACCAGAACACAATCCTACGAAAGAATACAGGCACTACTCTAACGGACCGAACAAGAACACAATCCCACTAAAGAATACAGGCACTCCTCAAACGGTCCGAACCAGAACACAATCCCACTAAAGAATACAGGCACTACTCGAACGGAATGAACCAGAACACAATCCCACTAAAAAATACAGGCACTACCCTAACGGACCGAACCAGAACACAATCCTACTGAAGAATACAGGCACTAGTCTAACGGTCTGAAACAGAACACAATCCCACTAAAGAATACAGGCACTACCCTAACGGACCGAACCAGAACACAATCCCACTAAAGAATACAGGCACTACCCTAACGGACCGAACCAGAACACAATCCCACTAAAGAATACAGGCACTAATCTTACGGACCGAACCAGAACACAATCCTACTAAAGAATACAGGCACTAGTCTAACGGTCTGAAAGAGGACACAATCCCACTAAAAAATACAGGCACTACTTTAACGGTCCGAACCAGAACACTAAACCCTCTAAAGTATACAGGCCCGACACGAACGGACGAACCAGAACATAATCCCACGAAAGAATACAGGGACTACTCTAACGGACCAAGCCCAGAACACAATCCCACTGAAGAATACAGGCACTACTCTAACGGACCAAGCCCAGAACACAATTCCACCGAAGAATGCAGGCACAACTCTCATGGTCCGAACCAGAACACTATCCCACTAAAGAATACAGGCACTACTCTAACGGAATGAACCAAAACACAATCCCACTAAAGTATACGGGCACTACTCTAACGGACCGAACCAGAACACAATCCCACTAAAGAATACAGGCACTACCCTAACGGACCGAACCAGAACACAATCCCACTAAAGAATACAGGCACTAGTCTAACGGTCTGAACCAGAACAGAATCCCACTAAAGAATACAGGCACTACTCTAACGGACGAACCAGAACACAATCCCACTAAAGAATACAGGCACTAGTCTAACGGTCCGAACCAGAACAGAATCCCACTAAAGAATACAGGCACTACCCTAACGGACCGAACCAGAACACAATCCCACTAAAGAATACAGGCACTAGTCTAACGGTTCGTACCAGAACACAATCCCACTAAAGAATACAGACACTATTCTAAAGGACCGAACCAGAACACAATCCTACTGAAGAATACAGGCACTACTCCAACAGAATGAACCAAAACACAATCACACTAAAACATACAGGCACTATTCTAACGGACGAACAAGAACATAATCCTATTAAAGAATACAGGCACTACCCTAACGGACCGAACCGGAAGGCAATTCCACTGAAGAATACAGGCACGACTCTAACGGACCGAACCAGAACACAATCTCACTTAAGAATACAGGCACTACCCTAACAGTCCGGACCAGAACACAATCCCACTAAAAAATACAGGCACTACTCTAACGGACCGAACCAGAACACAATCCTACTCGAGAATACAGGCACTCCTCGAACAGAATGAACCAGAACAAAATCCCACTAAAGAATAAAGGCACTACCCTAACGGACCGAACCAGAACACAATCTCACTTAAGAATACAGGCAGTACCCTAACAGTCCGGCCCAGAACACAATCTCACTTAAGAATACAGGCACTACCCTCACAGTCTGGACCAGAACACAATCCCACTAAAGAATACAGGCACTACTCTAACGGACAGAACCTGAACACAATCCCACGAAAGAATACAGGCACTACTCTAACGGACCGAACCAGAACACTATCCCACTAAAGAATACAGGCACAACTCAAACGGACCAAACCAGAACACAATCCCACTAAAGAATACAGGCACTACTCTAAGGGAATGAACCAGAACACAATCCCACTAAAGAATACAGGCACTACTCTCACGGACCGAACCAGAACACGACCCCACTAAAGAATACAGGCAATACCCTAACGGACCGAACCGGAACACAATCCCACTAAAGAATACAGGCACTACTCTAACAGACTGAAACAGAACACCATCCTAAAAAAGAATACAGGCACTACTCTAACTGACCGAACCAGAACACAGTCCCACGAAAGAATACAGGCACTACTCTAACGGACCAAATCAGAACACAATCCCACGAAAGAATACAGGCACTACTCTAACGGACCAAACCAGAACACAATCCCACGAAAGAATACAGGCACTACTCTAAGGGAATGAACCAGAACACAATCCCACTAAAGAATACAGGCACTACTCTCACGGAACGAACCAGAACACGACCCCACTAAAGAATACAGGCACTACCCTAACAGACCGAACCAGAACACCATCCCAATAAAGAATACAGGCACTACTCTAACGGACTGAACCTGAACACAATCCCACGAAAGAATACAGGCACTACTCTAACGGACCGAACCAGAACACAATCCCACTAAAGAATACAGGCACTAATCTAACGGACCGAACCTGAACACAATCCCACGAAAGAATACAGGCACTACTCTAACGGACCGAACCAGAACACTATCCCACTAAAGAATACAGGCACAACTCAAACGGACCGAACCAGAACATAATCCCACTAAAGAATACAGGCACTACTCGAACGGACCGAACCAGAACATAATCCCACTAAAGAATACAGGCACAATGCGAACGGTCCGAACCAGAACACAATCCCACTAAAGAATACAGGAACTACTCTAATGGACCGAACCAGAACACAATCCCACTAAAGAATACAGGCACTACTCTAACGGACCAAAGCAGAACAAAATCCCACTAAAGAATACAGGCACTACTCTAACGGACCGAACCAGAACACAATCCTACGAAAGAATACAGGCACTACTCTAACGGACCGAACCAGAACACAATCCCACTAAAGAATACAGGCACTACTCTAACCGACCGAACCAGAACATAATCCCACGAAAGAATACAGGCACTACTCTAACCGACCGAACCAGAACATAATCCCACTAAAGAATACAGGCACTACTCTAACGGACCGAACCAGAACACAATCCCACTAAAGAATACAGGCACTACTCTAACCGACCGAACCAGAACATAATCCCACTAAAGAATACAGGCACTACTCTAATGGACCGAACCAGAACACAATCCCACTAAAGAATACAGGAACTACTCTAATGGACCGAACCAGAACACAATCCCACTAAAGAATACAGGCACTACTCTAACGGACCAAAGCAGAACACAATCCCACTAAAGAATACAGGCACTACTCTAACGGACCGAACCAGAACACAATCCCACTAAAGAATACAGGCACTACTCTAACGGACCGAACCAGAACACAATCCTACGAAAGAATACAGGCACTACTCTAACGGACCGAACAAGAACACAATCCCACTAAAGAATACAGGCACTCCTCAAACTGTCCGAACCAGAACACAATCCCACTAAAGAATACAGGCACTACTCGAACGGAATGAACCAGAACACAATCCCACTAAAAAATACAGGCACTACCCTAACGGACCGAACCAGAACACAATCCTACTGAAGAATACAGGCACTACTCTAACGGACCGAACCAGAACACAATCCTACGAAAGAATACAGGCACTAGTCTAACGGTCTGAAACAGAACACAATCCCACCAAAGAATACAGGCACTAATCTTACGGACCGAACCAGAACACAATCCTACTAAAGAATACAGGCACTAGTCTAACGGTCTGAAAGAGGACACAATCCCACTAAAAAATACAGGCACTACTTTAACGGTCCGAACCAGAACACTAAACCCTCTAAAGTATACAGGCCCGACACGAACGGACGAACCAGAACATAATCCCACGAAAGAATACAGGGACTACTCTAACGGACCAAGCCCAGAACACAATTCCACTAAAGAATACAGGCACTACTCTAACGGACCGAACCAGAACACGATCCCACGAAAGAATACAGGCACTACTCTAACGGAATGAACCAAAACACAATCCCACTAAAGTATACGGGCACTACTCTAACTGACCAAACCAGAACAGAATCCCACTAAAGAATATAGGCACTACTCTAACGGACCGAACCAGAACACAATCCCACTAAAGAATACAGGCACTACCCTAACGGACCGAACCAGAACACAATCCCACTAAAGAATACAGGCACTTGTCTAACGGTCTGAACCAGAACAGAATCCCACTAAAGAATACAGGCACTACTCTAACGGACCGAACCAGAACACAATCCCACTAAAGAATACAGGCACTACTCTAACGGACGAACCAGAACACAATCCCACTAAAGAATACAGGCACTACTCTAACGGACGAACCAGAACACAATCCCAATAAAGAATACAGGCACTACTCTAACGGACCGAACCAGAACACTATCCCACTAAAGAATACAGGCACAACTCAAACGGACCAAACCAGAACACAATCCCACTAAAGAATACAGGCACTACTCTCACGGACCGAACCAGAACACGACCCCACTAAAGAATACAGGCAATACCCTAACGGACCGAACCGGAACACAATCCCACTAAAGAATACAGGCACTACTCTAACAGACTGAAACAGAACACCATCCTAAAAAAGAATACAGGCACTACTCTAACTGACCGAACCAGAACACAGTCCCACGAAAGAATACAGGCACTACTCTAACGGACCAAATCAGAACACAATCCCACGAAAGAATACAGGCACTACTCTAACGGACCAAACCAGAACACAATCCCACGAAAGAATACAGGCACTACTCTAAGGGAATGAACCAGAACACAATCCCACTAAAGAATACAGGCACTACTCTCACGGAACGAACCAGAACACGACCCCACTAAAGAATACAGGCACTACCCTAACAGACCGAACCAGAACACCATCCCAATAAAGAATACAGGCACTACTCTAACGGACTGAACCTGAACACAATCCCACGAAAGAATACAGGCACTACTCTAACGGACCGAACCAGAACACAATCCCACTAAAGAATACAGGCACTAATCTAACGGACCGAACCTGAACACAATCCCACGAAAGAATACAGGCACTACTCTAACGGACCGAACCAGAACACTATCCCACTAAAGAATACAGGCACAACTCAAACGGACCGAACCAGAACATAATCCCACTAAAGAATACAGGCACAACTCAAACGGACCGAACCAGAACATAATCCCACTAAAGAATACAGGCACAATGCGAACGGTCCGAACCAGAACACAATCCCACTAAAGAATACAGGAACTACTCTAATGGACCGAACCAGAACACAATCCCACTAAAGAATACAGGCACTACTCTAACGGACCAAAGCAGAACAAAATCCCACTAAAGAATACAGGCACTACTCTAACGGACCGAACCAGAACACAATCCTACGAAAGAATACAGGCACTACTCTAACGGACCGAACCAGAACACAATCCCACTAAAGAATACAGGCACTACTCTAACCGACCGAACCAGAACATAATCCCACGAAAGAATACAGGCACTACTCTAACCGACCGAACCAGAACATAATCCCACTAAAGAATACAGGCACTACTCTAACGGACCGAACCAGAACACAATCCCACTAAAGAATACAGGCACTACTCTAACCGACCGAACCAGAACATAATCCCACTAAAGAATACAGGCACTACTCTAATGGACCGAACCAGAACACAATCCCACTAAAGAATACAGGAACTACTCTAATGGACCGAACCAGTACACAATCCCACTAAAGAATACAGGCACTACTCTAACGGACCAAAGCAGAACACAATCCCACTAAAGAATACAGGGACTACTCTAACGGACCGAACCAGAACACAATCCTACGAAAGAATACAGGCACTACTCTAACGGACCGAACCAGAACACAATCCTACGAAAGAATACAGGCACTACTCTAACGGACCGAACAAGAACACAATCCCACTAAAGAATACAGGCACTCCTCAAACGGTCCGAACCAGAACACAATCCCACTAAAGAATACAGGCACTACTCGAACGGAATGAACCAGAACACAATCCCACTAAAAAATACAGGCACTACCCTAACGGACCGAACCAGAACACAATCCTACTGAAGAATACAGGCACTACTCTAACGGACCGAACCAGAACACAATCCTACGAAAGAATACAGGCACTAGTCTAACGGTCTGAAACAGAACACAATCCCACTAAAGAATACAGGCACTAATCTTACGGACCGAACCAGAACACAATCCTACTAAAGAATACAGGCACTAGTCTAACGGTCTGAAAGAGGACACAATCCCACTAAAAAATACAGGCACTACTTTAACGGTCCGAACCAGAACACTAAACCCTCTAAAGTATACAGGCCCGACACGAACGGACGAACCAGAACATAATCCCACGAAAGAATACAGGGACTACTCTAACGGACCAAGCCCAGAACACAATCCCACTAAAGAATACAGGCACTACTCTAACGGACCAAGCCCAGAACACAATTCCACTGAAGAATACAGGCACTACTCTAACGGACCGAACCAGAACACTATCCCACTAAAGAATACAGGCACTACTCTAACGGAATGAACCAAAACACAATCCCACTAAAGTATACGGGCACTACTCTAACTGACCAAACCAGAACAGAATCCCACTAAAGAATACAGGCACTACCCTAACGGACCGAACCAGAACACAATCCCACTAAAGAATACAGGCACTAGTCTAACGGACCGAACCAGAACACAATCCTACGAAAGAATACAGGCACTACTCTAACGGACCGAACCAGAACAGAATCCCACTAAAGAATACAGGCACTACTCTAACGGACCGAACCAGAACACAATCCCACTAAAGAATACAGGCACTACCCTAACGGACCGAACCAGAACACAATCCTACGAAAGAATACAGGCACTACTCTAACGGACCGAACCAGAACAGAATCCCACTAAAGAATACAGGCACTACTCTAACGGACCGAACCAGAACACAATCCCACTAAAGAATACAGGCACTACCCTAACGGACCGAACCAGAACACAATCCCACTAAAGAATACAGGCACTAGTATAACGGTCTGAACCAGAACAGAATCCCACTAAAGAATACAGGCACTACTCTAACGGACGAACCAGAACACAATCCCACTAAAGAATACAGGCACTAGTCTAACGGTCCGAACCAGAACAGAATCCCACTAAAGAATACAGGCACTACCCTAACGGACCGAACCAGAACACAATCCCACTAAAGAATACAGGCACTAGTCTAACGGTCCGAACCAGAACACAATCCCACTAAAGAATACAGACACTATTCTAAAGGACCGAACCAGAACACAATCCTACTGAAGAATACAGGCACTACTCCAACAGAATGAACCAAAACACAATCACACTAAAACATACAGGCACTATTCTAACGGACGAACAAGAACATAATCCTTTTAAAGAATACAGGCACTACCCTAACGGACCGAACCGGAAAGCAATTCCACTGAAGAATACAGGCACTACTCTAACGGACCGAACCAGAACACAATCTCACTTAAGAATACAGGCACTAACTTAACAGTCCGGACCAGAACACAATCCCACTAAAAAATACAGGCACTACTCTAACGGACCGAACCAGAACACAATCCTACTAGAGAATACAGGCACTCCTCGAACAGAATGAACCAGAACAAAATCCCACTAAAGAATAAAGGCACTACCCTAACGGACCAAACCAGAACACAATCCCACTAAAGAATACAGGCACTACTCTAAGGGAATGAACCAGAACACAATCCCACTAAAGAATACAGGCACTACTCTCACGGACCGAACCAGAACACGACCCCACTAAAGAATACAGGCAATACCCTAACGAACCGAACCGGAACACAATCCCACTAAAGAATACAGGCACTACTCTAACAGACTGAAACAGAACACCATCCCAAAAAAGAATACAGGCACTACTCTAACGGACCGAACCAGAACACTATCCCACTAAAGAATACAGGCACTACTCTAACGGACCAAACCAGAAGACTATCCTACTAAAGAATACAGGCACTACTCTAACAGACCGAACCAGAACACCATCCCAATAAAGAATACAGGCACTACTCTAACGGACCGAACCTGAACACAATCCCACGAAAGAATACAGGCACTACTCTAACGGACCAAAGCAGAACACAATCCCACTAAAGAATACAGGCACTACTCTAACGGACCGAACCAGAACACAATCCTACGAAAGAATACAGGCACTACTCTAACGGACCGAACCAGAACACAATCCCACTAAAGAATACAGGCACTACTCTAACCGACCGAACCAGAACATAATCCCACTAAAGAATACAGGCACTACTCTAACCGACCGAACCAGAACATAATCCCACGAAAGAATACAGGCACTACTCTAACGGACCGAACCAGAACACAATCCCACTAAAGAATACAGGCACTACTCTAATGGACCGAACCAGAACACAATCCCACTAAAGAATACAGGCACTACTCTAACGGACCGAACCAGAACATAATCCCACTAAAGAATACAGGCACTACCCTAACGGACCGAACCAGAACACAATCCCACTAAAGAATACAGGCACTTGTCTAACGGTCTGAACCAGAACAGAATCCCACTAAAGAATACAGGCACTACTCTAACGGACGAACCAGAACACAATCCCACTAAAGAATACAGGCACTACTCTAATGGACGAACCAGAACACAATCCCAATAAAGAATACAGGCACTACTCTAACGGACCGAACCAGAACACTATCCCACTAAAGAATACAGGCACAACTCAAACGGACCAAACCAGAACACAATCCCACTAAAGAATACAGGCACTACTCTAAGGGAATGAACCAGAACACAATCCCACTAAAGAATACAGGCACTACTCTCACGGACCGAACCAGAACACGACCCCACTAAAGAATACAGGCAATACCCTAACGGACCAAACCGGAACACAATCCCACTAAAGAATACAGGCACTACTCTAACAGACTGAAACAGAACACCATCCTAAAAAAGAATACAGGCACTACTCTAACTGACCGAACCAGAACACAGTCCCACGAAAGAATACAGGCACTACTCTAACGGACCAAATCAGAACACAATCCCACGAAAGAATACAGGCACTACTCTAAGGGAATGAACCAGAACACAATCCCACTAAAGAATACAGGCACTACTCTCACGGAACGAACCAGAACACGACCCCACTAAAGAATACAGGCACTACCCTAACAGACCGAACCAGAACACCATCCCAATAAAGAATACAGGCACTACTCTAACGGACTGAACCTGAACACAATCCCACGAAAGAATACAGGCACTACTCTAACGGACCGAACCAGAACACAATCCCACTAAAGAATACAGGCACTAATCTAACGGACCGAACCTGAACACAATCCCACGAAAGAATACAGGCACTACTCTAACGGACCGAACCAGAACACTATCCCACTAAAGAATACAGGCACAACTCAAACGGACCGAACCAGAACATAATCCCACTAAAGAATACAGGCACAACTCAAACGGACCGAACCAGAACATAATCCCACTAAAGAATACAGGCACAATGCGAACGGTCCGAACCAGAACACAATCCCACTAAAGAATACAGGAACTACTCTAATGGACCGAACCAGAACACAATCCCACTAAAGAATACAGGCACTACTCTAACGGACCAAAGCAGAACAAAATCCCACTAAAGAATACAGGCACTACTCTAACGGACCGAACCAGAACACAATCCTACGAAAGAATACAGGCACTACTCTAACGGACCGAACCAGAACACAATCCCACTAAAGAATACAGGCACTACTCTAACCGACCGAACCAGAACATAATCCCACGAAAGAATACAGGCACTACTCTAACCGACCGAACCAGAACATAATCCCACTAAAGAATACAGGCACTACTCTAACGGACCGAACCAGAACACAATCCCACTAAAGAATACAGGCACTACTCTAACCGACCGAACCAGAACATAATCCCACTAAAGAATACAGGCACTACTCTAATGGACCGAACCAGAACACAATCCCACTAAAGAATACAGGAACTACTCTAATGGACCGAACCAGTACACAATCCCACTAAAGAATACAGGCACTACTCTAACGGACCAAAGCAGAACACAATCCCACTAAAGAATACAGGCACTACTCTAACGGACCGAACCAGAACACAATCCTACGAAAGAATACAGGCACTACTCTAACGGACCGAACCAGAACACAATCCTACGAAAGAATACAGGCACTACTCTAACGGACCGAACAAGAACACAATCCCACTAAAGAATACAGGCACTCCTCAAACGGTCCGAACCAGAACACAATCCCACTAAAGAATACAGGCACTACTCGAACGGAATGAACCAGAACACAATCCCACTAAAAAATACAGGCACTACCCTAACGGACCGAACCAGAACACAATCCTACTGAAGAATACAGGCACTACTCTAACGGACCGAACCAGAACACAATCCTACGAAAGAATACAGGCACTAGTCTAACGGTCTGAAACAGAACACAATCCCACTAAAGAATACAGGCACTAATCTTACGGACCGAACCAGAACACAATCCTACTAAAGAATACAGGCACTAGTCTAACGGTCTGAAAGAGGACACAATCCCACTAAAAAATACAGGCACTACTTTAACGGTCCGAACCAGAACACTAAACCCTCTAAAGTATACAGGCCCGACACGAACGGACGAACCAGAACATAATCCCACGAAAGAATACAGGGACTACTCTAACGGACCAAGCCCAGAACACAATCCCACTAAAGAATACAGGCACTACTCTAACGGACCGAACCAGAACACTATCCCACTAAAGAATACAGGCACTACTCTAACGGAATGAACCAAAACACAATCCCACTAAAGTATACGGGCACTACTCTAACTGACCAAACCAGAACAGAATCCCACTAAAGAATACAGGCACTACCCTAACGGACCGAACCAGAACACAATCCCACTAAAGAATACAGGCACTAGTCTAACGGACCGAACCAGAACACAATCCTACGAAAGAATACAGGCACTACTCTAACGGACCGAACCAGAACAGAATCCCACTAAAGAATACAGGCACTACTCTAACGGACCGAACCAGAACACAATCCCACTAAAGAATACAGGCACTACCCTAACGGACCGAACCAGAACACAATCCTACGAAAGAATACAGGCACTACTCTAACGGACCGAACCAGAACAGAATCCCACTAAAGAATACAGGCACTACTCTAACGGACCGAACCAGAACACAATCCCACTAAAGAATACAGGCACTACCCTAACGGACCGAACCAGAACACAATCCCACTAAAGAATACAGGCACTAGTATAACGGTCTGAACCAGAACAGAATCCCACTAAAGAATACAGGCACTACTCTAACGGACGAACCAGAACACAATCCCACTAAAGAATACAGGCACTAGTCTAACGGTCCGAACCAGAACAGAATCCCACTAAAGAATACAGGCACTACCCTAACGGACCGAACCAGAACACAATCCTACTGAAGAATACAGGCACTACTCCAACAGAATGAACCAAAACACAATCACACTAAAACATACAGGCACTATTCTAACGGACGAACAAGAACATAATCCTATTAAAGAATACAGGCACTACCCTAACGGACCGAACCGGAAAGCAATTCCACTGAAGAATACAGGCACTACTCTAACGGACCGAACCAGAACACAATCTCACTTAAGAATACAGGCACTAACTTAACAGTCCGGACCAGAACACAATCCCACTAAAAAATACAGGCACTACTCTAACGGACCGAACCAGAACACAATCCTACTAGAGAATACAGGCACTCCTCGAACAGAATGAACCAGAACAAAATCCCACTAAAGAATAAAGGCACTACCCTAACGGACCAAACCAGAACACAATCCCACTAAAGAATACAGGCACTACTCTAAGGGAATGAACCAGAACACAATCCCACTAAAGAATACAGGCACTACTCTCACGGACCGAACCAGAACACGACCCCACTAAAGAATACAGGCAATACCCTAACGAACCGAACCGGAACACAATCCCACTAAAGAATACAGGCACTACTCTAACAGACTGAAACAGAACACCATCCCAAAAAAGAATACAGGCACTACTCTAACGGACCGAACCAGAACACTATCCCACTAAAGAATACAGGCACTACTCTAACGGACCAAACCAGAAGACTATCCTACTAAAGAATACAGGCACTACTCTAACAGACCGAACCAGAACACCATCCCAATAAAGAATACAGGCACTACTCTAACGGACCGAACCTGAACACAATCCCACGAAAGAATACAGGCACTACTCTAACGGACCAAAGCAGAACACAATCCCACTAAAGAATACAGGCACTACTCTAACGGACCGAACCAGAACACAATCCTACGAAAGAATACAGGCACTACTCTAACGGACCGAACCAGAACACAATCCCACTAAAGAATACAGGCACTACTCTAACCGACCGAACCAGAACATAATCCCACTAAAGAATACAGGCACTACTCTAACCGACCGAACCAGAACATAATCCCACGAAAGAATACAGGCACTACTCTAACGGACCGAACCAGAACACAATCCCACTAAAGAATACAGGCACTACTCTAATGGACCGAACCAGAACACAATCCCACTAAAGAATACAGGCACTACTCTAACGGACCGAACCAGAACATAATCCCACTAAAGAATACAGGCACTACCCTAACGGACCGAACCAGAACACAATCCCACTAAAGAATACAGGCACTTGTCTAACGGTCTGAACCAGAACAGAATCCCACTAAAGAATACAGGCACTACTCTAACGGACGAACCAGAACACAATCCCACTAAAGAATACAGGCACTACTCTAACGGACGAACCAGAACACAATCCCAATAAAGAATACAGGCACTACTCTAACGGACCGAACCAGAACACTATCCCACTAAAGAATACAGGCACAACTCAAACGGACCAAACCAGAACACAATCCCACTAAAGAATACAGGCACTACTCTAAGGGAATGAACCAGAACACAATCCCACTAAAGAATACAGGCACTACTCTCACGGACCGAACCAGAACACGACCCCACTAAAGAATACAGGCAATACCCTAACGGACCAAACCGGAACACAATCCCACTAAAGAATACAGGCACTACTCTAACAGACTGAAACAGAACACCATCCTAAAAAAGAATACAGGCACTACTCTAACTGACCGAACCAGAACACAGTCCCACGAAAGAATACAGGCACTACTCTAACGGACCAAATCAGAACACAATCCCACGAAAGAATACAGGCACTACTCTAACGGACCAAACCAGAACACAATCCCACGAAAGAATACAGGCACTACTCTAAGGGAATGAACCAGAACACAATCCCACTAAAGAATACAGGCACTACTCTCACGGAACGAACCAGAACACGACCCCACTAAAGAATACAGGCACTACCCTAACAGACCGAACCAGAACACCATCCCAATAAAGAATACAGGCACTACTCTAACGGACTGAACCTGAACACAATCCCACGAAAGAATACAGGCACTACTCTAACGGACCGAACCAGAACACAATCCCACTAAAGAATACAGGCACTAATCTAACGGACCGAACCTGAACACAATCCCACGAAAGAATACAGGCACTACTCTAACGGACCGAACCAGAACACTATCCCACTAAAGAATACAGGCACAACTCAAACGGACCGAACCAGAACATAATCCCACTAAAGAATACAGGCACAACTCAAACGGACCGAACCAGAACATAATCCCACTAAAGAATACAGGCACAATGCGAACGGTCCGAACCAGAACACAATCCCACTAAAGAATACAGGAACTACTCTAATGGACCGAACCAGAACACAATCCCACTAAAGAATACAGGCACTACTCTAACGGACCAAAGCAGAACAAAATCCCACTAAAGAATACAGGCACTACTCTAACGGACCGAACCAGAACACAATCCTACGAAAGAATACAGGCACTACTCTAACGGACCGAACCAGAACACAATCCCACTAAAGAATACAGGCACTACTCTAACCGACCGAACCAGAACATAATCCCACGAAAGAATACAGGCACTACTCTAACCGACCGAACCAGAACATAATCCCACTAAAGAATACAGGCACTACTCTAACGGACCGAACCAGAACACAATCCCACTAAAGAATACAGGCACTACTCTAACCGACCGAACCAGAACATAATCCCACTAAAGAATACAGGCACTACTCTAATGGACCGAACCAGAACACAATCCCACTAAAGAATACAGGAACTACTCTAATGGACCGAACCAGTACACAATCCCACTAAAGAATACAGGCACTACTCTAACGGACCAAAGCAGAACACAATCCCACTAAAGAATACAGGCACTACTCTAACGGACCGAACCAGAACACAATCCTACGAAAGAATACAGGCACTACTCTAACGGACCGAACCAGAACACAATCCTACGAAAGAATACAGGCACTACTCTAACGGACCGAACAAGAACACAATCCCACTAAAGAATACAGGCACTCCTCAAACGGTCCGAACCAGAACACAATCCCACTAAAGAATACAGGCACTACTCGAACGGAATGAACCAGAACACAATCCCACTAAAAAATACAGGCACTACCCTAACGGACCGAACCAGAACACAATCCTACTGAAGAATACAGGCACTACTCTAACGGACCGAACCAGAACACAATCCTACGAAAGAATACAGGCACTAGTCTAACGGTCTGAAACAGAACACAATCCCACTAAAGAATACAGGCACTAATCTTACGGACCGAACCAGAACACAATCCTACTAAAGAATACAGGCACTAGTCTAACGGTCTGAAAGAGGACACAATCCCACTAAAAAATACAGGCACTACTTTAACGGTCCGAACCAGAACACTAAACCCTCTAAAGTATACAGGCCCGACACGAACGGACGAACCAGAACATAATCCCACGAAAGAATACAGGGACTACTCTAACGGACCAAGCCCAGAACACAATCCCACTAAAGAATACAGGCACTACTCTAACGGACCAAGCCCAGAACACAATTCCACTGAAGAATACAGGCACTACTCTAACGGACCGAACCAGAACACTATCCCACTAAAGAATACAGGCACTACTCTAACGGAATGAACCAAAACACAATCCCACTAAAGTATACGGGCACTACTCTAACTGACCAAACCAGAACAGAATCCCACTAAAGAATACAGGCACTACCCTAACGGACCGAACCAGAACACAATCCCACTAAAGAATACAGGCACTAGTCTAACGGACCGAACCAGAACACAATCCTACGAAAGAATACAGGCACTACTCTAACGGACCGAACCAGAACAGAATCCCACTAAAGAATACAGGCACTACTCTAACGGACCGAACCAGAACACAATCCCACTAAAGAATACAGGCACTACCCTAACGGACCGAACCAGAACACAATCCTACGAAAGAATACAGGCACTACTCTAACGGACCGAACCAGAACAGAATCCCACTAAAGAATACAGGCACTACTCTAACGGACCGAACCAGAACACAATCCCACTAAAGAATACAGGCACTACCCTAACGGACCGAACCAGAACACAATCCCACTAAAGAATACAGGCACTAGTATAACGGTCTGAACCAGAACAGAATCCCACTAAAGAATACAGGCACTACTCTAACGGACGAACCAGAACACAATCCCACTAAAGAATACAGGCACTAGTCTAACGGTCCGAACCAGAACAGAATCCCACTAAAGAATACAGGCACTACCCTAACGGACCGAACCAGAACACAATCCCACTAAAGAATACAGGCACTAGTCTAACGGTCCGAACCAGAACACAATCCCACTAAAGAATACAGACACTATTCTAAAGGACCGAACCAGAACACAATCCTACTGAAGAATACAGGCACTACTCCAACAGAATGAACCAAAACACAATCACACTAAAACATACAGGCACTATTCTAACGGACGAACAAGAACATAATCCTATTAAAGAATACAGGCACTACCCTAACGGACCGAACCGGAAAGCAATTCCACTGAAGAATACAGGCACTACTCTAACGGACCGAACCAGAACACAATCTCACTTAAGAATACAGGCACTAACTTAACAGTCCGGACCAGAACACAATCCCACTAAAAAATACAGGCACTACTCTAACGGACCGAACCAGAACACAATCCTACTAGAGAATACAGGCACTCCTCGAACAGAATGAACCAGAACAAAATCCCACTAAAGAATAAAGGCACTACCCTAACGGACCAAACCAGAACACAATCCCACTAAAGAATACAGGCACTACTCTAAGGGAATGAACCAGAACACAATCCCACTAAAGAATACAGGCACTACTCTCACGGACCGAACCAGAACACGACCCCACTAAAGAATACAGGCAATACCCTAACGAACCGAACCGGAACACAATCCCACTAAAGAATACAGGCACTACTCTAACAGACTGAAACAGAACACCATCCCAAAAAAGAATACAGGCACTACTCTAACGGACCGAACCAGAACACTATCCCACTAAAGAATACAGGCACTACTCTAACGGACCAAACCAGAAGACTATCCTACTAAAGAATACAGGCACTACTCTAACAGACCGAACCAGAACACCATCCCAATAAAGAATACAGGCACTACTCTAACGGACCGAACCTGAACACAATCCCACGAAAGAATACAGGCACTACTCTAACGGACCAAAGCAGAACACAATCCCACTAAAGAATACAGGCACTACTCTAACGGACCGAACCAGAACACAATCCTACGAAAGAATACAGGCACTACTCTAACGGACCGAACCAGAACACAATCCCACTAAAGAATACAGGCACTACTCTAACCGACCGAACCAGAACATAATCCCACTAAAGAATACAGGCACTACTCTAACCAACCGAACCAGAACATAATCCCACGAAAGAATACAGGCACTACTCTAACGGACCGAACCAGAACACAATCCCACTAAAGAATACAGGCACTACTCTAATGGACCGAACCAGAACACAATCCCACTAAAGAATACAGGCACTACTCTAACGGACCGAACCAGAACATAATCCCACTAAAGAATACAGGCACTACCCTAACGGACCGAACCAGAACACAATCCCACTAAAGAATACAGGCACTTGTCTAACGGTCTGAACCAGAACAGAATCCCACTAAAGAATACAGGCACTACTCTAACGGACGAACCAGAACACAATCCCACTAAAGAATACAGGCACTACTCTAACGGACGAACCAGAACACAATCCCAATAAAGAATACAGGCACTACTCTAACGGACCGAACCAGAACACTATCCCACTAAAGAATACAGGCACAACTCAAACGGACCAAACCAGAACACAATCCCACTAAAGAATACAGGCACTACTCTAAGGGAATGAACCAGAACACAATCCCACTAAAGAATACAGGCACTACTCTCACGGACCGAACCAGAACACGACCCCACTAAAGAATACAGGCAATACCCTAACGGACCGAACCGGAACACAATCCCACTAAAGAATACAGGCACTACTCTAACAGACTGAAACAGAACACCATCCTAAAAAAGAATACAGGCACTACTCTAACTGACCGAACCAGAACACAGTCCCACGAAAGAATACAGGCACTACTCTAACGGACCAAATCAGAACACAATCCCACGAAAGAATACAGGCACTACTCTAACGGACCAAACCAGAACACAATCCCACGAAAGAATACAGGCACTACTCTAAGGGAATGAACCAGAACACAATCCCACTAAAGAATACAGGCACTACTCTCACGGAACGAACCAGAACACGACCCCACTAAAGAATACAGGCACTACCCTAACAGACCGAACCAGAACACCATCCCAATAAAGAATACAGGCACTACTCTAACGGACTGAACCTGAACACAATCCCACGAAAGAATACAGGCACTACTCTAACGGACCGAACCAGAACACAATCCCACTAAAGAATACAGGCACTAATCTAACGGACCGAACCTGAACACAATCCCACGAAAGAATACAGGCACTACTCTAACGGACCGAACCAGAACACTATCCCACTAAAGAATACAGGCACAACTCAAACGGACCGAACCAGAACATAATCCCACTAAAGAATACAGGCACAACTCAAACGGACCGAACCAGAACATAATCCCACTAAAGAATACAGGCACAATGCGAACGGTCCGAACCAGAACACAATCCCACTAAAGAATACAGGAACTACTCTAATGGACCGAACCAGAACACAATCCCACTAAAGAATACAGGCACTACTCTAACGGACCAAAGCAGAACAAAATCCCACTAAAGAATACAGGCACTACTCTAACGGACCGAACCAGAACACAATCCTACGAAAGAATACAGGCACTACTCTAACGGACCGAACCAGAACACAATCCCACTAAAGAATACAGGCACTACTCTAACCGACCGAACCAGAACATAATCCCACGAAAGAATACAGGCACTACTCTAACCGACCGAACCAGAACATAATCCCACTAAAGAATACAGGCACTACTCTAACGGACCGAACCAGAACACAATCCCACTAAAGAATACAGGCACTACTCTAACCGACCGAACCAGAACATAATCCCACTAAAGAATACAGGCACTACTCTAATGGACCGAACCAGAACACAATCCCACTAAAGAATACAGGAACTACTCTAATGGACCGAACCAGTACACAATCCCACTAAAGAATACAGGCACTACTCTAACGGACCAAAGCAGAACACAATCCCACTAAAGAATACAGGCACTACTCTAACGGACCGAACCAGAACACAATCCTACGAAAGAATACAGGCACTACTCTAACGGACCGAACCAGAACACAATCCTACGAAAGAATACAGGCACTACTCTAACGGACCGAACAAGAACACAATCCCACTAAAGAATACAGGCACTCCTCAAACGGTCCGAACCAGAACACAATCCCACTAAAGAATACAGGCACTACTCGAACGGAATGAACCAGAACACAATCCCACTAAAAAATACAGGCACTACCCTAACGGACCGAACCAGAACACAATCCTACTGAAGAATACAGGCACTACTCTAACGGACCGAACCAGAACACAATCCTACGAAAGAATACAGGCACTAGTCTAACGGTCTGAAACAGAACACAATCCCACTAAAGAATACAGGCACTAATCTTACGGACCGAACCAGAACACAATCCTACTAAAGAATACAGGCACTAGTCTAACGGTCTGAAAGAGGACACAATCCCACTAAAAAATACAGGCACTACTTTAACGGTCCGAACCAGAACACTAAACCCTCTAAAGTATACAGGCCCGACACGAACGGACGAACCAGAACATAATCCCACGAAAGAATACAGGGACTACTCTAACGGACCAAGCCCAGAACACAATCCCACTAAAGAATACAGGCACTACTCTAACGGACCAAGCCCAGAACACAATTCCACTGAAGAATACAGGCACTACTCTAACGGACCGAACCAGAACACTATCCCACTAAAGAATACAGGCACTACTCTAACGGAATGAACCAAAACACAATCCCACTAAAGTATACGGGCACTACTCTAACTGACCAAACCAGAACAGAATCCCACTAAAGAATACAGGCACTACCCTAACGGACCGAACCAGAACACAATCCCACTAAAGAATACAGGCACTAGTCTAACGGACCGAACCAGAACACAATCCTACGAAAGAATACAGGCACTACTCTAACGGACCGAACCAGAACAGAATCCCACTAAAGAATACAGGCACTACTCTAACGGACCGAACCAGAACACAATCCCACTAAAGAATACAGGCACTACCCTAACGGACCGAACCAGAACACAATCCTACGAAAGAATACAGGCACTACTCTAACGGACCGAACCAGAACAGAATCCCACTAAAGAATACAGGCACTACTCTAACGGACCGAACCAGAACACAATCCCACTAAAGAATACAGGCACTACCCTAACGGACCGAACCAGAACACAATCCCACTAAAGAATACAGGCACTAGTATAACGGTCTGAACCAGAACAGAATCCCACTAAAGAATACAGGCACTACTCTAACGGACGAACCAGAACACAATCCCACTAAAGAATACAGGCACTAGTCTAACGGTCCGAACCAGAACAGAATCCCACTAAAGAATACAGGCACTACCCTAACGGACCGAACCAGAACACAATCCCACTAAAGAATACAGGCACTAGTCTAACGGTCCGAACCAGAACACAATCCCACTAAAGAATACAGACACTATTCTAAAGGACCGAACCAGAACACAATCCTACTGAAGAATACAGGCACTACTCCAACAGAATGAACCAAAACACAATCACACTAAAACATACAGGCACTATTCTAACGGACGAACAAGAACATAATCCTATTAAAGAATACAGGCACTACCCTAACGGACCGAACCGGAAAGCAATTCCACTGAAGAATACAGGCACTACTCTAACGGACCGAACCAGAACACAATCTCACTTAAGAATACAGGCACTAACTTAACAGTCCGGACCAGAACACAATCCCACTAAAAAATACAGGCACTACTCTAACGGACCGAACCAGAACACAATCCTACTAGAGAATACAGGCACTCCTCGAACAGAATGAACCAGAACAAAATCCCACTAAAGAATAAAGGCACTACCCTAACGGACCAAACCAGAACACAATCCCACTAAAGAATACAGGCACTACTCTAAGGGAATGAACCAGAACACAATCCCACTAAAGAATACAGGCACTACTCTCACGGACCGAACCAGAACACGACCCCACTAAAGAATACAGGCAATACCCTAACGAACCGAACCGGAACACAATCCCACTAAAGAATACAGGCACTACTCTAACAGACTGAAACAGAACACCATCCCAAAAAAGAATACAGGCACTACTCTAACGGACCGAACCAGAACACTATCCCACTAAAGAATACAGGCACTACTCTAACGGACCAAACCAGAAGACTATCCTACTAAAGAATACAGGCACTACTCTAACAGACCGAACCAGAACACCATCCCAATAAAGAATACAGGCACTACTCTAACGGACCGAACCTGAACACAATCCCACGAAAGAATACAGGCACTACTCTAACGGACCAAAGCAGAACACAATCCCACTAAAGAATACAGGCACTACTCTAACGGACCGAACCAGAACACAATCCTACGAAAGAATACAGGCACTACTCTAACGGACCGAACCAGAACACAATCCCACTAAAGAATACAGGCACTACTCTAACCGACCGAACCAGAACATAATCCCACTAAAGAATACAGGCACTACTCTAACCGACCGAACCAGAACATAATCCCACGAAAGAATACAGGCACTACTCTAACGGACCGAACCAGAACACAATCCCACTAAAGAATACAGGCACTACTCTAATGGACCGAACCAGAACACAATCCCACTAAAGAATACAGGCACTACTCTAACGGACCGAACCAGAACATAATCCCACTAAAGAATACAGGCACTACTCTAACGGACCGAACCTGAACACAATCCCACGAAAGAATACAGGCACTACTCTAACGGACCGAACCAGAACACTATCCCACTAAAGAATACAGGCACAACTCAAACGGACCAAACCAGAACACAATCCCACTAAAGAATACAGGCACTACTCTAAGGGAATGAACCAGAACACAATCCCACTAAAGAATACAGGCACTACTCTCACGGACCGAACCAGAACACGACCCCACTAAAGAATACAGGCAATACCCTAACGGACCGAACCGGAACACAATCCCACTAAAGAATACAGGCACTACTCTAACAGACTGAAACAGAACACCATCCCAAAAAAGAATACAGGCACTACTCTAACTGACCGAACCAGAACACAGTCCCACGAAAGAATACAGGCACTACTCTAACGGACCAAATCAGAACACAATCCCACGAAAGAATACAGGCACTACTCTAACGGACCAAACCAGAACACAATCCCACGAAAGAATACAGGCACTACTCTAAGGGAATGAACCAGAACACAATCCCACGAAAGAATACAGGCACTACTCTCACGGAACGAACCAGAACACGACCCCACTAAAGAATACAGGCACTACCCTAACAGACCGAACCACAACACCATCCCAATAAAGAATACAGGCACTACTCTAACGGACTGAACCTGAACACAATCCCACGAAAGAATACAGGCACTACTCTAACGGACCGAACCAGAACACAATCCCACTAAAGAATACAGGCACTAATCTAACGGACCGAACCTGAACACAATCCCACGAAAGAATACAGGCACTACTCTAACGGACCGAACCAGAACACTATCCCACTAAAGAATACAGGCACAACTCAAACGGACCGAACCAGAACATAATCCCACTAAAGAATACAGGCACTACTCGAACGGACCGAACCAGAACATAATCCCACTAAAGAATACAGGCACAATGCGAACGGTCCGAACCAGAACACAATCCCACTAAAGAATACAGGAACTACTCTAATGGACCGAACCAGAACACAATCCCACTAAAGAATACAGGCACTACTCTAACGGACCAAAGCAGAACAAAATCCCACTAAAGAATACAGGCACTACTCTAACGGACCGAACCAGAACACAATCCTACGAAAGAATACAGGCACTACTCTAACGGACCGAACCAGAACACAATCCCACGAAAGAATACAGGCACTACTCTAACCGACCGAACCAGAACATAATCCCACTAAAGAATACAGACACTACTCTAACGGACCGAACCAGAACACAATCCCACTAAAGAATACAGGCACTACTCTAACCGACCGAACCAGAACATAATCCCACTAAAGAATACAGGCACTACTCTAATGGACCAAACCAGAACACAATCCCACTAAAGAATACAGGAACTACTCTAATGGACCGAACCAGTACACAATCCCACTAAAGAATACAGGCACTACTCTAACGGACCAAAGCAGAACACAATCCCACTAAAGAATACAGGCACTACTCTAACGGACCGAACCAGAACACAATCCTACGAAAGAATACAGGCACTACTCTAACGGACCGAACCAGAACACAATCCTACGAAAGAATACAGGCACTACTCTAACGGACCGAACAAGAACACAATCCCACTAAAGAATACAGGCACTCCTCAAACGGTCCGAACCAGAACACAATCCCACTAAAGAATACAGGCACTACTCGAACGGAATGAACCAGAACACAATCCCACTAAAAAATACAGGCACTACCCTAACGGACCGAACCAGAACACAATCCTACTGAAGAATACAGGCACTACTCTAACGGACCGAACCAGAACACAATCCTACGAAAGAATACAGGCACTAGTCTAACGGTCTGAAACAGAACACAATCCCACTAAAGAATACAGGCACTAATCTTACGGACCGAACCAGAACACAATCCTACTAAAGAATACAGGCACTAGTCTAACGGTTTGAAAGAGGACACAATCCCACTAAAAAATACAGGCACTACTTTAACGGTCCGAACCAGAACACTAAACCCTCTAAAGTATACAGGCCCGACACGAACGGACGAACCAGAACATAATCCCACGAAAGAATACAGGGACTACTCTAACGGACCAAGCCCAGAACACAATTCCACTGAAGAATACAGGCACTACTCTAACGGACCGAACCAGAACACAATCCCACTAAAGAATACAGGCACTACCCTAACGGACCGAACCAGAACACAATCCCACTAAAGAATACAGGCACTAGTCTAACGGTCTGAACCAGAACAGAATCCCACTAAAGAATACAGGCACTACTCTAACGGACGAACCAGAACACAATCCCACTAAAGAATACAGGCACTAGTCTAACGGTCCGAACCAGAACAGAATCCCACTAAAGAATACAGGCACTACCCTAACGGACCGAACCAGAACACAATCCCACTAAAGAATACAGGCACTAGTCTAACGGTCCGAACCAGAACACAATCCCACTAAAGAATACAGACACTATTCTAAAGGACCGAACCAGAACACAATCCTACTGAAGAATACAGGCACTACTCCAACAGAATGAACCAAAACACAATCACACTAAAACATACAGGCACTATTCTAACGGACGAACAAGAACATAATCCTATTAAAGAATACAGGCACTACCCTAACGGACCGAACCGGAAGGCAATTCCACTGAAGAATACAGGCACTACTCTAACGGACCGAACCAGAACACAATCTCACTTAAGAATACAGGCACTACCCTAACAGTCCGGACCAGAACACAATCCCACTAAAAAATACAGGCACTACTCTAACGGACCGAACCAGAACACAATCCTACTAGAGAATACAGGCACTCCTCGAACAGAATGAACCAGAACAAAATCCCACTAAAGAATAAAGGCACTACCCTAACGGACCGAACCAGAACACAATCTCACTTAAGAATACAGGCAGTACCCTAACAGTCCGGCCCAGAACACAATCTCACTTAAGAATACAGGCACTACCCTCACAGTCTGGACCAGAACACAATCCCACTAAAGAATACAGGCACTACTCTAACGGACCGAACCTGAACACAATCCCACGAAAGAATACAGGCACTACTCTAACGGACCGAACCAGAACACTATCCCACTAAAGAATACAGGCACAACTCAAACGGACCAAACCAGAACACAATCCCACTAAAGAATACAGGCACTACTCTAAGGGAATGAACCAGAACACAATCCCACTAAAGAATACAGGCACTACTCTCACGGACCGAACCAGAACACGACCCCACTAAAGAATACAGGCAATACCCTAATGGACCGAACCGGAACACAATCCCACTAAAGAATACAGGCACTACTCTAACAGACTGAAACAGAACACCATCCTAAAAAAGAATACAGGCACTACTCTAACTGACCGAACCAGAACACAGTCCCACGAAAGAATACAGGCACTACTCTAACGGACCAAATCAGAACACAATCCCACGAAAGAATACAGGCACTACTCTAACGGACCAAACCAGAACACAATCCCACAAAAGAATACAGGCACTACTCTAAGGGAATGAACCAGAACACAATCCCACTAAAGAATACAGGCACTACTCTCACGGAACGAACCAGAACACGACCCCACTAAAGAATACAGGCACTACCCTAACAGACCGAACCAGAACACCATCCCAATAAAGAATACAGGCACTACTCTAACGGACTGAACCTGAACACAATCCCACGAAAGAATACAGGCACTACTCTAACGGACCGAACCAGAACACAATCCCACTAAAGAATACAGGCACTAATCTAACGGACCGTACCTGAACACAATCCCACGAAAGAATACAGGCACTACTCTAACGGACCAAACCAGAACACTATCCCACTAAAGAATACAGGCACAACTCAAACGGACCGAACCAGAACATAATCCCACTAAAGAATACAGGCACTACTCGAACGGACCGAACCAGAACATAATCCCACTAAAGAATACAGGCACAATGCGAACGGTCCGAACCAGAACACAATCCCACTAAAGAATACAGGAACTACTCTAATGGACCGAACCAGAACACAATCCCACTAAAGAATACAGGCACTACTCTAACGGACCAAAGCAGAACAAAATCCCACTAAAGAATACAGGCACTACTCTAACGGACCGAACCAGAACACAATCCTACGAAAGAATACAGGCACTACTCTAACGGACCGAACCAGAACACAATCCCACTAAAGAATACAGGCACTACTCTAACCGACCGAACCAGAACATAATCCCACGAAAGAATACAGGCACTACTCTAACCGACCGAACCAGAACATAATCCCACTAAAGAATACAGGCACTACTCTAACGGACCGAACCAGAACACAATCCCACTAAAGAATACAGGCACTACTCTAACCGACCGAACCAGAACATAATCCCACTAAAGAATACAGGCACTACTCTAATGGACCGAACCAGAACACAATCCCACTAAAGAATACAGGAACTACTCTAATGGACCGAACCAGTACACAATCCCACTAAAGAATACAGGCACTACTCTAACGGACCAAAGCAGAACACAATCCCACTAAAGAATACAGGCACTACTCTAACGGACCGAACCAGAACACAATCCTACGAAAGAATACAGGCACTACTCTAACGGACCGAACCAGAACACAATCCTACGAAAGAATACAGGCACTACTCTAACGGACCGAACAAGAACACAATCCCACTAAAGAATACAGGCACTCCTCAAACGGTCCGAACCAGAACACAATCCCACTAAAGAATACAGGCACTACTCGAACGGAATGAACCAGAACACAATCCCACTAAAAAATACAGGCACTACCCTAACGGACCGAACCAGAACACAATCCTACTGAAGAATACAGGCACTACTCTAACGGACCGAACCAGAACACAATCCTACGAAAGAATACAGGCACTAGTCTAACGGTCTGAAACAGAACACAATCCCACTAAAGAATACAGGCACTAATCTTACGGACCGAACCAGAACACAATCCTACTAAAGAATACAGGCACTAGTCTAACGGTCTGAAAGAGGACACAATCCCACTAAAAAATACAGGCACTACTTTAACGGTCCGAACCAGAACACTAAACCCTCTAAAGTATACAGGCCCGACACGAACGGACGAACCAGAACATAATCCCACGAAAGAATACAGGGACTACTCTAACGGACCAAGCCCAGAACACAATTCCACTGAAGAATACAGGCACTACTCTAACGGACCGAACCAGAACACTATCCCACTAAAGAATACAGACACTACTCTAACGGAATGAACCAAAACACAATCCCACTAAAGTATACGGGCACTACTCTAACTGACCAAACCAGAACAGAATCCCACTAAAGAATATAGGCACTACTCTAACGGACCGAACCAGAACACAATCCCACTAAAGAATACAGGCACTACCCTAACGGACCGAACCAGAACACAATCCCACTAAAGAATACAGGCACTAGTCTAACGGTCTGAACCAGAACAGAATCCCACTAAAGAATACAGGCACTACTCTAACGGACGAACCAGAACACAATCCCACTAAAGAATACAGGCACTAGTCTAACGGTCCGAACCAGAACAGAATCCCACTAAAGAATACAGGCACTACCCTAACGGACCGAACCAGAACACAATCCCACTAAAGAATACAGGCACTAGTCTAACGGTCCGAACCAGAACACAATCCCACTAAAGAATACAGACACTATTCTAAAGGACCGAACCAGAACACAATCCTACTGAAGAATACAGGCACTACTCCAACAGAATGAACCAAAACACAATCACACTAAAACATACAGGCACTATTCTAACGGACGAACAAGAACATAATCCTATTAAAGAATACAGGCACTACCCTAACGGACCGAACCGGAAAGCAATTCCACTGAAGAATACAGGCACTACTCTAACGGACCGAACCAGAACACAATCTCACTTAAGAATACAGGCACTACCCTAACAGTCCGGACCAGAACACAATCCCACTAAAAAATACAGGCACTACTCTAACGGACCGAACCAGAACACAATCCTACTAGAGAATACAGGCACTCCTCGAAGAGAATGAACCAGAACAAAATCCCACTAAAGAATAAAGGCACTACCCTAACGGACCGAACCAGAACACAATCTCACTTAAGAATACAGGCAGTACCCTAACAGTCCGGCCCAGAACACAATCCCACTTAAGAATACAGGCACTACCCTCACAGTCTGGACCAGAACACAATCCCACTAAAGAATACAGGCACTACTCTAACGGACCGAACCTGAACACAATCCCACGAAAGAATGCAGGCACTACTCTAACAGACCGAAACAGAACACAATCCGACTAAAGAATACAGGCACTACCCTAATGGACCGTACCAGAAGACAGTCCCACTAAAGAATACAGGCACTACTCTAACAGACTGAACCAGAACACAATCCTACTAAAGAATACAGGCACTACTCTAACGGTCTGAACCAGTACACAATCCTACTAAAGAATACAGGCACTACTCGAACAGAATGAACCAGAACACAATCCCACTAAACAATAAAGGCACTACCCTAACGGACCGAACCAGAACACAATCTCACTTAAGAATACAGGCAGTACCCTAACAGTCTGGACCAGAACACAATCCCACTAAAGAATACAGGCACTATTCTAACCGACGGAACCAGAACACAATCCCTCTAAAGAATACAGGCAATACTCTAACGTACCGAACCAGAACACAATCCCACTAAAGAATACAGGCACTACTCTAAGGGAATGAACCAGAACACAATCCCACTAAAGAATACAGTCACTACTCTAACGGACCGAACCTTAACACAAACCCACGAAAGAATACAGGCACTACTCTAAGGGAATGAACCAGAACACAATCCCACTAAAGAATACAGATACTATTCTAACAGTCCGGACCAGAACACAATCCCACTAAAAAATACAGGCACTACTCGAACGGACCGAAACAGAACACAATCCTACTCAAGAATACAGGCACTCCTCGAACAGAATGAACCAGAACAAAATCCCACAAAACAATAAAGGCACTACCCTAACGGACCGGACCAGAACACAATCTCACTTAAGAATACAGGCAGTACCCTAACAGTCTGGACCAGAACACAATCCCACTAAAGCATACAGGCACTATTCTAACCGACGGAACCAGAACACAATCCCTCTAAAGAATACAGGCAATACTCTAACGGACCAAACCAGAACACAATCCCACTAAAGAATACAGGCACTACTCTAAGGGAATGAACCAGAACACAATCCCAATAAAGAATACAGGCACTACTCTCACGGACCGAACCAGAACACGACCCCACTAAAGAATACAGGCACTACCCTAACGGACCGAACCGGAACACAATCCCACTAAAGAATACAGGCACTACTCTAACAGACTGAAACAGAACACCATCCCAACAAAGAATACAGGCACTACTCTAACAGACCGAACCAGAACACAATCCCACTAAAGAATACAGGCACTACTCTAACGGATCGCACCAGAACACAATCCCAATAAAGAATACAGGCACTACTCTAAAGGATCGCACCAGAACACAATCCCAATAAAGTATACAGGCACTACTCTAACGGAACGAACCAGGACACAATTCCACTAAAGAATACAGGCACTACTCTCACGGACCGAACCAGAACACAACCCCACTAAAGAATACAGGCACTACCCTAACGGACCGAACCGGAACACAATTCCACTAAAGAATACAGGCACTACTCTAACGGACCGAACCAGAACACAATCCCACTAAAGAATACAGGCACTACTCTAACGGACCAAACCAGAACACAATCCCACTAAAGAATACAGGCACTACTCTAAGGGAATGAACCAGAACACAATCCCAATAAAGAATACAGGCACTACTCTCACGGACCGAACCAGAACACGACCCCACTAAAGAATACAGGCACTACCCTAACGGACCGAACCGGAACACAATCCCACTAAAGAATACAGGCACTACTCTAACAGACTGAAACAGAACACCATCCCAACAAAGAATACAGGCACTACTCTAACTGACCGAACCAGAACACAGTCCCACGAAAGAATACAGGCACTACTCTAACGGACCAAAGCAGAACACAATCCCACTAAAGAATACAGGCAATACTCTAACGGACCAAACCAGAACACAATCCCAGTAAAGAATACAGGCACTACTCTAACGGACCGAACCAGAACACTATCCCACTAAAGAATACAGGCACTAATCTAACGGACCAAACCAGAAGACTATCCTACTAAAGAATACAGGCACTACTCGATCAGAATGAACCAGAACAAAATCCCACTAAAGAATAAAGGCACTACCCTAACGGACCGAACCAGAACACAATCTCACTTAAGAATACAGGCAGTACCCTAACAGTCTGGACCAGAACACAATCCCACTAAAGAATACAGGCACTACTCTCACGGACCGAACCAGAATACAATCCCACTAAAGAATACAGGCACTACTCTAACGGACCAAAGCAGAACACAATCCCACTAAAGAATACAGGCACTACTCAAACGGACCGAACCAAAACACAATCCTACGAAAGAATACAGGCACTACTCTAACGGACCGAACCAGAACACAATCCCACTAAAGAATACAGGCACTACTCTAACCGACCGAACCAGAACATAATCCCACTAAAGAATACAGGCACTACTCTAACCGACCGAACCAGAACATAATCCCACTAAAGAATACAGGCACTACTCTAACGGACCGAACCAGAATACAATGCCACTAAAGAATACAGGCACTACTCTAACCGACCGAACCAGAACATAATCCCACTAAAGAATACAGGCACTACTCTCACGGACCGAACCAGAACACAATCCCACTAAAGAATACAGGCACTGCCCTAACGGACCGAACCAGAACACAATCCCACTAAAGAATACAGGCACTACTCTAACTGACTAAACCAGAACACAGTCCCACGAAAGAATACAGGCACTACTCTAACGGACCGAACCAGAACACAATCCCACTAAAGAATACAGGCACTACTCTAACGGACCAAACAAGAACACAATCCCACTAAAGAATTCAGGCACTACTCTAAGGGAATGAACCAGAACACAATCCCACGAAAGAATACAGGCACTACTCTCACGGACCGAACCAGAACACAACCCAACTAAAGAATACAGGCACTACCCTAATGGACCGAACCGGAACACAATTCCACTAAAGAATACAGGCACTACTCTAATGGACCGAACCAGAACACAATCCCACTAAAGAATACAGGCACTACTCTAACGGACCAAACCAGAACACAATCCCACTAAAGAATACAGGCACTACTCTAAGGGAATGAACCAGAACACAATCCCACTAAAGAATACAGGCACTACTCTCACGGACCGAACCAGAACACGACCCCACTAAAGAATACAGGCAATACCCTAACGAACCGAACCGGAACACAATCCCAGTAAAGAATACAGGCACTACTCTAACAGACTGAAACAGAACACCATCCCAAAAAAGAATACAGGCACTACTCTAACGGACCGAACCAGAACACTATCCCACTAAAGAATACAGGCACTACTCTAACGGACCAAACCAGAACACAATCCCACTAAAGAATACAGGCACTACTCTAACCGACCGAACCAGAACATAATCCCACTAAAGAATACAGGCACTACTCTCACGGACCGAACCAGAACACAACCCCACTAAAGAATACAGGCACTACCCTAACGGACCGAACCAGAACACAATCCCACTAAAGAATACAGGCACTACTCTAACTGACTAAACCAGAACACAGTCCCACGAAAGAATACAGGCACTACTCTAACGGACCGAACCAGAACACCATCCCAATAAAGAATACAGGCACTACTCTAACGGACCGAACCTGAACACAATCCCACGAAAGAATACAGGCACTACTCTAACGGACCAAAGCAGAACACAATCCCACTAAAGAATACAGGCACTACTCTAACGGACCGAACCAGAACACAATCCTACGAAAGAATACAGGCACTACTCTAACGGACCGAACCAGAACACAATCCCACTAAAGAATACAGGCACTACTCTAACCGACCGAACCAGAACATAATCCCACTAAAGAATACAGGCACTACTCTAACCGACCGAACCAGAACATAATCCCACTAAAGAATACAGGCACTACTCTAACGGACCGAACCAGAACACAATCCCACTAAAGAATACAGGCACTACTCGAATGGACCGAACCAGAACACAATCCCACTAAAGAATACAGGCACTACTCTAACGGACCGAACCAGAACATAATCCCACTAAAGAATACAGGCACTACTCTAACGGACAGAACCTGAACACAATCCCACGAAAGAATACAGGCACTACTCTAACGGACCAAACCAGAACACAATCCCACTAAAGAATACAGGCACTACTCTAAGGGAATGAACCAGAACACAATCCCACTAAAGAATACAGGCACTACTCTCACGGACCGAACCAGAACACGACCCCACTAAAGAATACAGGCAATACCCTAACGGACCGAACCGGAACACAATCCCACTAAAGAATACAGGCACTACTCTAACAGACTGAAACAGAACACCATCCCAAAAAAGAATACAGGCACTACTCTAACTGACCGAACCAGAACACAGTCCCACGAAAGAATACAGGCACTACTCTAACGGACCAAATCAGAACACAATCCCACGAAAGAATACAGGCACTACTCTAACGGACCAAACCAGAACACAATCCCACAAAAGAATACAGGCACTACTCTAAGGGAATGAACCAGAACACAATCCCACTAAAGAATACAGGCACTACTCTCACGGAACGAACCAGAACACGACCCCACTAAAGAATACAGGCACTACCCTAACAGACCGAACCAGAACACCATCCCAATAAAGAATACAGGCACTACTCTAACGGACTGAACCTGAACACAATCCCACGAAAGAATACAGGCACTACTCTTACGGACCGAACCAGAACACAATCCCACTAAAGAATACAGGCACTAATCTAACGGACCGAACCTGAACACAATCCCACGAAAGAATACAGGCACTACTCTAACGGACCGAACCAGAACACTATCCCACTAAAGAATACAGGCACAACTCAAACGGACCGAACCAGAACATAATCCCACTAAAGAATACAGGCACTACTCGAACGGACCGAACCAGAACATAATCCCACTAAAGAATACAAGCACTACTCTAACGGACCGAACCAGAACACAATCCCACTAAAGAATACAGGCACTACTCTAACGGACCAAAGCAGAACAAAATCCCACTAAAGAATACAGGCACTACTCTAACGGACCGAACCAGAACACAATCCTACGAAAGAATACAGGCACTACTCTAACGGACCGAACCAGAACACAATCCCACTAAAGAATACAGGCACTACTCTAACCGACCGAACCAGAACATAATCCCACGAAAGAATACAGGCACTACTCTAACCGACCGAACCAGAACATAATCCCACTAAAGAATACAGGCACTACTCTAACGGACCGAACCAGAACACAATCCCACTAAAGAATACAGGCACTACTCTAACCGACCGAACCAGAACATAATCCCACTAAAGAATACAGGCACTACTCTAATGGACCGAACCAGAACACAATCCCACTAAAGAATACAGGAACTACTCTAATGGACCGAACCAGTACACAATCCCACTAAAGAATACAGGCACTACTCTAACGGACCAAAGCAGAACACAATCCCACTAAAGAATACAGGCACTACTCTAACGGACCGAACCAGAACACAATCCTACGAAAGAATACAGGCACTACTCTAACGGACCGAACCAGAACACAATCCTACGAAAGAATACAGGCACTACTCTAACGGACCGAACAAGAACACAATCCCACTAAAGAATACAGGCACTCCTCAAACGGTCCGGAACCAGAACACAATCCCACTAAAGAATACAATCACTACTCGAACGGAATGAACCAGAACACAATCCCACTAAAAAATACAGGCACTACCCTAACGGACCGAACCAGAACACAATCCTACTGAAGAATACAGGCACTACTCTAACGGACCGAACCAGAACACAATCCTACGAAAGAATACAGGCACTAGTCTAACGGTCTGAAACAGAACACAATCCCACTAAAGAATACAGGCACTAATCTTACGGACCGAACCAGAACACAATCCTACTAAAGAATACAGGCACTAGTCTAACGGTCTGAAAGAGGACACAATCCCACTAAAAAATACAGGCACTACTTTAACGGTCCGAACCAGAACACTAAACCCTCTAAAGTATACAGGCCCGACACGAACGGACGAACCAGAACATAATCCCACGAAAGAATACAGGGACTACTCTAACGGACCAAGCCCAGAACACAATTCCACTGAAGAATGCAGGCACAACTCTAATGGTCCGAACCAGAACACTATCCCACTAAAGAATACAGGCACTACTCTAACGGAATGAACCAAAACACAATCCCACTAAAGTATACGGGCACTACTCTAACTGACCAAACCAGAACAGAATCCCACTAAAGAATATAGGCACTACTCTAACGGACCGAACCAGAACACAATCCCACTAAAGAATACAGGCACTACCCTAACGGACCGAACCAGAACACAATCCCACTAAAGAATACAGGCACTAGTCTAACGGTCTGAACCTGAACACAATCCCACGAAAGAATACAGGCACTACTCTAACGGACCGAACCAGAACACTATCCCACTAAAGAATACAGGCACAACTCAAACGGACCGAACCAGAACACAATCCCACTAAAGAATACAGGCACTACTCTCACGGACCAAAGCAGAACACAATCCCACTAAAGAATACAGGCACTACTCTAACGGACCGAACCAGAACACAATCCTACGAAAGAATACAGGCACTACTCTAACGGACCGAACCAGAACACAATCCCACTAAAGAATACAGGCACTACTCTAACCGACCGAACCAGAACATAATCCCACTAAAGAATACAGGCACTACTCTAACCGACCGAACCAGAACATAATCCCACTAAAGAATACAGGCACTACTCTAACGGACCGAACCAGAACACAATCCCACTAAAGAATACAGGCACTACTCTAATGGACCGAACCAGAACACAATCCCACTAAAGAATACAGGCACTACTCTAACGGACCGAACCAGAACATAATCCCACTAAAGAATACAGGCACTACTCTAACGGACAGAACCTGAACACAATCCCACGAAAGAATACAGGCACTACTCTAACGGACCGAACCAGAACACTATCCCACTAAAGAATACAGGCACAACTCAAACGGACCAAACCAGAACACAATCCCACTAAAGAATACAGGCACTACTCTAAGGGAATGAACCAGAACACAATCCCACTAAAGAATACAGGCACTACTCTCACGGACCGAACCAGAACACGACCCCACTAAAGAATACAGGCAATACCCTAACGGACCGAACCGGAACACAATCCCACTAAAGAATACAGGCACTACTCTAACAGACTGAAACAGAACACCATCCCAAAAAAGAATACAGGCACTACTCTAACTGACCGAACCAGAACACAGTCCCACGAAAGAATACAGGCACTACTCTAACGGACCAAATCAGAACACAATCCCACGAAAGAATACAGGCACTACTCTAACGGTCTGAAACAGAACACAATCCCACGAAAGAATACAGGCACTACTCTAAGGGAATGAACCAGAACACAATCCCACTAAAGAATACAGGCACTACTCTCACGGAACGAACCAGAACACGACCCCACTAAAGAATACAGGCACTACCCTAACAGACCGAACCAGAACACCATCCCAATAAAGAATACAGGCACTACTCTAACGGACTGAACCTGAACACAATCCCACGAAAGAATACAGGCACTACTCTTACGGACCGAACCAGAACACAATCCCACTAAAGAATACAGGCACTAATCTAACGGACCGAACCTGAACACAATCCCACGAAAGAATACAGGCACTACTCTAACGGACCGAACCAGAACACTATCCCACTAAAGAATACAGGCACAACTCAAACGGACCGAACCAGAACATAATCCCACTAAAGAATACAGGCACTGCTCGAACGGACCGAACCAGAACATAATCCCACTAAAGAATACAAGCACTACTCTAACGGACCGAACCAGAACACAATCCCACTAAAGAATACAGGCACTACTCTAACGGACCAAAGCAGAACAAAATCCCACTAAAGAATACAGGCACTACTCTAACGGACCGAACCAGAACACAATCCTACGAAAGAATACAGGCACTACTCTAACGGACCGAACCAGAACACAATCCCACTAAAGAATACAGGCACTACTCTAACTGACCGAACCAGAACATAATCCCACGAAAGAATACAGGCACTACTCTAACCGACCGAACCAGAACATAATCCCACTAAAGAATACAGGCACTACTCTAACGGACCGAACCAGAACACAATCCCACTAAAGAATACAGGCACTACTCTAACCGACCGAACCAGAACATAATCCCACTAAAGAATACAGGCACTACTCTAATGGACCGAACCAGAACACAATCCCACTAAAGAATACAGGAACTACTCTAATGGACCGAACCAGTACACAATCCCACTAAAGAATACAGGCACTACTCTAACGGACCAAAGCAGAACACAATCCCACTAAAGAATACAGGCACTACTCTAACGGACCGAACCAGAACACAATCCTACGAAAGAATACAGGCACTACTCTAACGGACCGAACCAGAACACAATCCTACGAAAGAATACAGGCACTACTCTAACGGACCGAACAAGAACACAATCCCACTAAAGAATACAGGCACTCCTCAAACGGTCCGAACCAGAACACAATCCCACTAAAGAATACAGGCACTACTCGAACGGAATGAACCAGAACACAATCCCACTAAAAAATACAGGCACTACCCTAACGGACCGAACCAGAACACAATCCTACTGAAGAATACAGGCACTACTCTAACGGACCGAACCAGAACACAATCCTACGAAAGAATACAGGCACTAGTCTAACGGTCTGAAACAGAACACAATCCCACTAAAGAATACAGGCACTAATCTTACGGACCGAACCAGAACACAATCCTACTAAAGAATACAGGCACTAGTCTAACGGTCTGAAAGAGGACACAATCCCACTAAAAAATACAGGCACTACTTTAACGGTCCGAACCAGAACACTAAACCCTCTAAAGTATACAGGCCCGACACGAACGGACGAACCAGAACGTAATCCCACGAAAGAATACAGGGACTACTCTAACGGACCAAACCCAGAACACAATTCCACTGAAGAATGCAGGCACTACTCTAACCGACCGAACCAGAACATAATCCCACTAAAGAATACAGGCACTACTCTAACGGACCGAACCAGAACACAATCCCACTAAAGAATACAGGCACTACTCTAACCGACCGAACCAGAACATAATCCCACTAAAGAATACAGGCACTACTCTAATGGACCGAACCAGAACACAATCCCACTAAAGAATACAGGAACTACTCTAATGGACCGAACCAGTACACAATCCCACTAAAAAATACAGGCACTACTCTAACGGACCAAAGCAGAACACAATCCCACTAAAGAATACAGGCACTACTCTAACGGACCGAACCAGAACACAATCCTACGAAAGAATACAGGCACTACTCTAACGGACCGAACCAGAACACAATCCTACGAAAGAATACAGGCACTACTCTAACGGACCGAACAAGAACACAATCCCACTAAAGAATACAGGCACTCCTCAAACGGTCCGAACCAGAACACAATCCCACTAAAGAATACAGGCACTACTCGAACGGAATGAACCAGAACACAATCCCACTAAAAAATACAGGCACTACCCTAACGGACCGAACCAGAACACAATCCTACTGAAGAATACAGGCACTACTCTAACGGACCGAACCAGAACACAATCCTACTAAAGAATACAGGCACTAGTCTAACGGTCTGAAAGAGGACAAATCCCACTAAAAAATACAGGCACTACTTTAACGGTCCGAACCAGAACACTAAACCCTCTAAAGTATACAGGCCCGACACGAACGGACGAACCAGAACATAATCCCACGAAAGAATACAGGGACTACTCTAACGGACCAAGCCCAGAACACAATTCCACTGAAGAATGCAGGCACAACTCTAATGGTCCGAACCAGAACACTATCCCACTAAAGAATACAGGCACTACTCTAACGGAATGAACCAAAACACAATCCCACTAAAGTATACGGGCACTACTCTAACTGACCAAACCAGAACAGAATCCCACTAAAGAATATAGGCACTACTCTAACGGACCGAACCAGAACACAATCCCACTAAAGAATACAGGCACTACCCTAACGGACCGAACCAGAACACAATCCCACTAAAGAATACAGGCACTAGTCTAACGGTCTGAACCTGAACACAATCCCACGAAAGAATACAGGCACTACTCTAACGGACCGAACCAGAACACTATCCCACTAAAGAATACAGGCACAACTCAAACGGACCGAACCAGAACACAATCCCACGAAAGAATACAGGCACTACTCTAACGGACCAAAGCAGAACACAATCCCACTAAAGAATACAGGCACTACTCTAACGGACCGAACCAGAACACAATCCTACGAAAGAATACAGGCACTACTCTAACGGACCGAACCAGAACACAATCCCACTAAAGAATACAGGCACTACTCTAACCGACCGAACCAGAACATAATCCCACTAAAGAATACAGGCACTACTCTAACCGACCGAACCAGAACATAATCCCACTAAAGAATACAGGCACTACTCTAACCGACCGAACCAGAACATAATCCCACTAAAGAATACAGGCACTACTCTAACGGACCGAACCAGAACACAATCCCACTAAAGAATACAGGCACTACTCTAATGGACCGAACCAGGACACAATCCCACTAAAGAATACAGGCACTACTCTAACGGACCGAACCAGAACATAATCCCACTAAAGAATACAGGCACTACTCTAACGGACAGAACCTGAACACAATCCCACGAAAGAATACAGGCACTACTCTAACGGACCGAACCAGAACACTATCCCACTAAAGAATACAGGCACAACTCAAACGGACCAAACCAGAACACAATCCCACTAAAGAATACAGGCACTACTCTAAGGGAATGAACCAGAACACAATCCCACTAAAGAATACAGGCACTACTCTCACGGACCGAACCAGAACACGACCCCACTAAAGAATACAGGCAATACCCTAACGGACCGAACCGGAACACAATCCCACTAAAGAATACAGGCACTACTCTAACAGACTGAAACAGAACACCATCCCAAAAAAGAATACAGGCACTACTCTAACTGACCGAACCAGAACACAGTCCCACGAAAGAATACAGGCACTACTCTAACGGACCAAATCAGAACACAATCCCACGAAAGAATACAGGCACTGCTCTAACGGACCAAACCAGAACACAATCCCACTAAAGAATACAGGCACTACTCTAAGGGAATGAACCAGAACACAATCCCACTAAAGAATACAGGCACTACTCTCACGGACCGAACCAGAACACGACCCCACTAAAGAATACAGGCAATACCCTAACGGACCGAACCGGAACACAATCCCACTAAAGAATACAGGCACTACTCTAACAGACTGAAACAGAACACCATCCCAAAAAAGAATACAGGCACTACTCTAACTGACCGAACCAGAACACAGTCCCACGAAAGAATACAGGCACTACTCTAACGGACCAAATCAGAACACAATCCCACGAAAGAATACAGGCACTACTCTAACGGACCAAACCAGAACACAATCCCACGAAAGAATACAGGCACTACTCTAAGGGAATGAACCAGAACACAATCCCACTAAAGAATACAGGCACTACTCTCACGGAACGAACCAGAACACGACCCCACTAAAGAATACAGGCACTACCCTAACAAACCGAACCAGAACACCATCCCAATAAAGAATACAGGCACTACTCTAACGGACTGAACCTGAACACAATCCCACGAAAGAATACAGGCACTACTCTTACGGACCGAACCAGAACACAATCCCACTAAAGAATACAGGCACTAATCTAACGGACCGAACCTGAACACAATCCCACGAAAGAATACAGGCACTACTCTAACGGACCGAACCAGAACACTATCCCACTAAAGAATACAGGCACAACTCAAACGGACCGAACCAGAACATAATCCCACTAAAGAATACAGGCACTACTCGAACGGACCGAACCAGAACATAATCCCACTAAAGAATACAAGCACTACTCTAACGGACCGAACCAGAACACAATCCCACTAAAGAATACAGGCACTACTCTAACGGACCAAAGCAGAACAAAATCCCACTAAAGAATACAGGCACTACTCTAACGGACCGAACCAGAACACAATCCTACGAAAGAATACAGGCACTACTCTAACGGACCGAACCAGAACACAATCCCACTAAAGAATACAGGCACTACTCTAACCGACCGAACCAGAACATAATCCCACGAAAGAATACAGGCACTACTCTAACCGACCGAACCAGAACATAATCCCACTAAAGAATACAGGCACTACTCTAACGGACCGAACCAGAACACAATCCCACTAAAGAATACAGGCACTACTCTAACCGACCGAACCAGAACATAATCCCACTAAAGAATACAGGCACTACTCTAATGGACCGAACCAGAACACAATCCCACTAAAGAATACAGGAACTACTCTAATGGACCGAACCAGTACACAATCCCACTAAAGAATACAGGCACTACTCTAACGGACCAAAGCAGAACACAATCCCACTAAAGAATACAGGCACTACTCTAACGGACCGAACCAGAACACAATCTTACGAAAGAATACAGGCACTACTCTAACGGACCGAACCAGAACACAATCCTACGAAAGAATACAGGCACTACTCTAACGGACCGAACAAGAACACAATCCCACTAAAGAATACAGGCACTCCTCAAACGGTCCGAACCAGAACACAATCCCACTAAAGAATACAGGCACTACTCGAACGGAATGAACCAGAACACAATCCCACTAAAAAATACAGGCACTACCCTAACGGACCGAACCAGAACACAATCCTACTGAAGAATACAGGCACTACTCTAACGGACCGAACCAGAACACAATCCTACGAAAGAATACAGGCACTAGTCTAACGGTCTGAAACAGAACACAATCCCACTAAAGAATACAGGCACTAATCTTACGGACCGAACCAGAACACAATCCTACTAAAGAATACAGGCACTAGTCTAACGGTCTGAAAGAGGACACAATCCCACTAAAAAATACAGGCACTACTTTAACGGTCCGAACCAGAACACTAAACCCTCTAAAGTATACAGGCCCGACACGAACGGACGAACCAAAACATAATCCCACGAAAGAATACAGGGACTACTCTAACGGACCAAGCCCAGAACACAATTCCACTGAAGAATGCAGGCACAACTCTAATGGTCCGAACCAGAACACTATCCCACTAAAGAATACAGGCACTACTCTAACGGAATGAACCAAAACACAATCCCACTAAAGTATACGGGCACTACTCTAACTGACCAAACCAGAACAGAATCCCACTAAAGAATATAGGCACTACTCTAACGGACCGAACCAGAACACAATCCCACTAAAGAATACAGGCACTACCCTAACGGACCGAACCAGAACACAATCCCACTAAAGAATACAGGCACTAGTCTAACGGTCTGAACCAGAACAGAATCCCACTAAAGAATACAGGCACTACTCTAACGGACGAACCAGAACACAATCCCACTAAAGAATACAGGCACTAGTCTAACGGTCCGAACCAGAACAGAATCCCACTAAAGAATACAGGCACTACTCTAACAGACTGAAACAGAACACCATCCCAAAAAAGAATACAGGCACTACTCTAACTGACCGAACCAGAACACAGTCCCACGAAAGAATACAGGCACTACTCTAACGGACCAAATCAGAACACAATCCCACGAAAGAATACAGGCACTGCTCTAACGGACCAAACCAGAACACAATCCCACTAAAGAATACAGGCACTACTCTAAGGGAATGAACCAGAACACAATCCCACTAAAGAATACAGGCACTACTCTCACGGACCGAACCAGAACACGACCCCACTAAAGAATACAGGCAATACCCTAACGGACCGAACCGGAACACAATCCCACTAAAGAATACAGGCACTACTCTAACAGACTGAAACAGAACACCATCCCAAAAAAGAATACAGGCACTACTCTAACTGACCGAACCAGAACACAGTCCCACGAAAGAATACAGGCACTACTCTAACGGACCAAATCAGAACACAATCCCACGAAAGAATACAGGCACTACTCTAACGGACCAAACCAGAACACAATCCCACGAAAGAATACAGGCACTACTCTAAGGGAATGAACCAGAACACAATCCCACTAAAGAATACAGGCACTACTCTCACGGAACGAACCAGAACACGACCCCACTAAAGAATACAGGCACTACCCTAACAAACCGAACCAGAACACCATCCCAATAAAGAATACAGGCACTACTCTAACGGACTGAACCTGAACACAATCCCACGAAAGAATACAGGCACTACTCTTACGGACCGAACCAGAACACAATCCCACTAAAGAATACAGGCACTAATCTAACGGACCGAACCTGAACACAATCCCACGAAAGAATACAGGCACTACTCTAACGGACCGAACCAGAACACTATCCCACTAAAGAATACAGGCACAACTCAAACGGACCGAACCAGAACATAATCCCACTAAAGAATACAGGCACTACTCGAACGGACCGAACCAGAACATAATCCCACTAAAGAATACAAGCACTACTCTAACGGACCGAACCAGAACACAATCCCACTAAAGAATACAGGCACTACTCTAACGGACCAAAGCAGAACAAAATCCCACTAAAGAATACAGGCACTACTCTAACGGACCGAACCAGAACACAATCCTACGAAAGAATACAGGCACTACTCTAACGGACCGAACCAGAACACAATCCCACTAAAGAATACAGGCACTACTCTAACCGACCGAACCAGAACATAATCCCACGAAAGAATACAGGCACTACTCTAACCGACCGAACCAGAACATAATCCCACTAAAGAATACAGGCACTACTCTAACGGACCGAACCAGAACACAATCCCACTAAAGAATACAGGCACTACTCTAACCGACCGAACCAGAACATAATCCCACTAAAGAATACAGGCACTACTCTAATGGACCGAACCAGAACACAATCCCACTAAAGAATACAGGAACTACTCTAATGGACCGAACCAGTACACAATCCCACTAAAGAATACAGGCACTACTCTAACGGACCAAAGCAGAACACAATCCCACTAAAGAATACAGGCACTACTCTAACGGACCGAACCAGAACACAATCTTACGAAAGAATACAGGCACTACTCTAACGGACCGAACCAGAACACAATCCTACGAAAGAATACAGGCACTACTCTAACGGACCGAACAAGAACACAATCCCACTAAAGAATACAGGCACTCCTCAAACGGTCCGAACCAGAACACAATCCCACTAAAGAATACAGGCACTACTCGAACGGAATGAACCAGAACACAATCCCACTAAAAAATACAGGCACTACCCTAACGGACCGAACCAGAACACAATCCTACTGAAGAATACAGGCACTACTCTAACGGACCGAACCAGAACACAATCCTACGAAAGAATACAGGCACTAGTCTAACGGTCTGAAACAGAACACAATCCCACTAAAGAATACAGGCACTAATCTTACGGACCGAACCAGAACACAATCCTACTAAAGAATACAGGCACTAGTCTAACGGTCTGAAAGAGGACACAATCCCACTAAAAAATACAGGCACTACTTTAACGGTCCGAACCAGAACACTAAACCCTCTAAAGTATACAGGCCCGACACGAACGGACGAACCAAAACATAATCCCACGAAAGAATACAGGGACTACTCTAACGGACCAAGCCCAGAACACAATTCCACTGAAGAATGCAGGCACAACTCTAATGGTCCGAACCAGAACACTATCCCACTAAAGAATACAGGCACTACTCTAACGGAATGAACCAAAACACAATCCCACTAAAGTATACGGGCACTACTCTAACTGACCAAACCAGAACAGAATCCCACTAAAGAATATAGGCACTACTCTAACGGACCGAACCAGAACACAATCCCACTAAAGAATACAGGCACTACCCTAACGGACCGAACCAGAACACAATCCCACTAAAGAATACAGGCACTAGTCTAACGGTCTGAACCAGAACAGAATCCCACTAAAGAATACAGGCACTACTCTAACGGACGAACCAGAACACAATCCCACTAAAGAATACAGGCACTAGTCTAACGGTCCGAACCAGAACAGAATCCCACTAAAGAATACAGGCACTACCCTAACGGACCGAACCAGACCACAATCCCACTAAAGAATACAGGCACTAGTCTAACAGTCCGAACCAGAACACAATCCCACTAAAGAATACAGACACTATTCTAAAGGACCGAACCAGAACACAATCCTACTGAAGAATACAGGCACTACTCCAACAGAATGAACCAAAACACAATCACACTAAAACATACAGGCACTATTCTAACGGACGAACAAGAACATAATCCTATTAAAGAATACAGGCACTACCCTAACGGACCGAACCGGAACGCAATTCCACTGAAGAATACAGGCACTACTCTAACGGACCGAACCAGAACACAATCTCACTTAAGAATACAGGCACTACCCTAACAGTCCGGACCAGAACACAATCCCACTAAAAAATACAGGTACTACTCTAACGGACCGAACCAGAACACAATCCTACTAGAGAATACAGGCACTAGTCTAACGGTCTGAACCAGAACAGAATCCCACTAAAGAATACAGGCACTACTCTAACGGACCGAACCGGAACGCAATTCCACTGAAGAATACAGGCACTACCCTAACAGTCCGGACCAGAACACAATCCCACTAAAAAATACAGGCACTACTCTAACGGACCGAACCAGAACACAATCCTACTAGAGAATACAGGCACTCCTCGAACAGAATGAACCAGAACAAAATCCCACTAAAGAATAAAGGCACTACCCTAACGGACCGAACCAGAACACAATCTCACTTAAGAATACAGGCAGTACCCTAACAGTCCGGCCCAGAACACAATCTCACTTAAGAATACAGGCACTACCCTCACAGTCTGGACCAGAACACAATCCCACTAAAGAATACAGGCACTACTCTAACGGACCGAACCTGAACACAATCCCACGAAAGAATGCAGGCACTACTCTAACGGACCGAAACAGAACACAATCCGACTAAAGAATACAGGCACTACCCTAATGGACCGTACCAGAAGACAGTCCCACTAAAGAATACAGGCACTACTCTAACAGACTGAACCAGAACACAATCCTACTAAAGAATACAGGCACTACTCGAACAGAATGAACCAGAACAAAATCCCACTAAAGAATAAAGGCACTACCCTAACGGACCGAACCAGAACACAATCTCACTTAAGAATACAGGCAGTACCCTAACAGTCCGGCCCAGAACACAATCTCACTTAAGAATACAGGCACTACCCTCACAGTCTGGACCAGAACACAATCCCACTAAAGAATACAGGCACTACTCTAACGGACCGAACCAGAACACAATCCCACTAAAGAATACAGGCACTACTCTAACCGACCGAACCAGAACATAATCCCACTAAAGAATACAGGCACTACTCTAATGGACCGAACCAGAACACAATCCCACTAAAGAATACAGGAACTACTCTAATGGACCGAACCAGTACACAATCCCACTAAAAAATACAGGCACTACTCTAACGGACCAAAGCAGAACACAATCCCACTAAAGAATACAGGCACTACTCTAACGGACCGAACCAGAACACAATCCTACGAAAGAATACAGGCACTACTCTAACGGACCGAACCAGAACACAATCCTACGAAAGAATACAGGCACTACTCTAACGGACCGAACAAGAACACAATCCCACTAAAGAATACAGGCACTCCTCAAACGGTCCGAACCAGAACACAATCCCACTAAAGAATACAGGCACTACTCGAACGGAATGAACCAGAACACAATCCCACTAAAAAATACAGGCACTACCCTAACGGACCGAACCAGAACACAATCCTACTGAAGAATACAGGCACTACTCTAACGGACCGAACCAGAACACAATCCTACTAAAGAATACAGGCACTAGTCTAACGGTCTGAAAGAGGACAAATCCCACTAAAAAATACAGGCACTACTTTAACGGTCCGAACCAGAACACTAAACCCTCTAAAGTATACAGGCCCGACACGAACGGACGAACCAGAACATAATCCCACGAAAGAATACAGGGACTACTCTAACGGACCAAGCCCAGAACACAATTCCACTGAAGAATGCAGGCACAACTCTAATGGTCCGAACCAGAACACTATCCCACTAAAGAATACAGGCACTACTCTAACGGAATGAACCAAAACACAATCCCACTAAAGTATACGGGCACTACTCTAACTGACCAAACCAGAACAGAATCCCACTAAAGAATATAGGCACTACTCTAACGGACCGAACCAGAACACAATCCCACTAAAGAATACAGGCACTACCCTAACGGACCGAACCAGAACACAATCCCACTAAAGAATACAGGCACTAGTCTAACGGTCTGAACCTGAACACAATCCCACGAAAGAATACAGGCACTACTCTAACGGACCGAACCAGAACACTATCCCACTAAAGAATACAGGCACAACTCAAACGGACCGAACCAGAACACAATCCCACGAAAGAATACAGGCACTACTCTAACGGACCAAAGCAGAACACAATCCCACTAAAGAATACAGGCACTACTCTAACGGACCGAACCAGAACACAATCCTACGAAAGAATACAGGCACTACTCTAACGGACCGAACCAGAACACAATCCCACTAAAGAATACAGGCACTACTCTAACCGACCGAACCAGAACATAATCCCACTAAAGAATACAGGCACTACTCTAACCGACCGAACCAGAACATAATCCCACTAAAGAATACAGGCACTACTCTAACCGACCGAACCAGAACATAATCCCACTAAAGAATACAGGCACTACTCTAACGGACCGAACCAGAACACAATCCCACTAAAGAATACAGGCACTACTCTAATGGACCGAACCAGAACACAATCCCACTAAAGAATACAGGCACTACTCTAACGGACCGAACCAGAACATAATCCCACTAAAGAATACAGGCACTACTCTAACGGACAGAACCTGAACACAATCCCACGAAAGAATACAGGCACTACTCTAACGGACCGAACCAGAACACTATCCCACTAAAGAATACAGGCACAACTCAAACGGACCAAACCAGAACACAATCCCACTAAAGAATACAGGCACTACTCTAAGGGAATGAACCAGAACACAATCCCACTAAAGAATACAGGCACTACTCTCACGGACCGAACCAGAACACGACCCCACTAAAGAATACAGGCAATACCCTAACGGACCGAACCGGAACACAATCCCACTAAAGAATACAGGCACTACTCTAACAGACTGAAACAGAACACCATCCCAAAAAAGAATACAGGCACTACTCTAACTGACCGAACCAGAACACAGTCCCACGAAAGAATACAGGCACTACTCTAACGGACCAAATCAGAACACAATCCCACGAAAGAATACAGGCACTACTCTAACGGACCAAACCAGAACACAATCCCACTAAAGAATACAGGCACTACTCTAAGGGAATGAACCAGAACACAATCCCACTAAAGAATACAGGCACTACTCTCACGGACCGAACCAGAACACGACCCCACTAAAGAATACAGGCAATACCCTAACGGACCGAACCGGAACACAATCCCACTAAAGAATACAGGCACTACTCTAACAGACTGAAACAGAACACCATCCCAAAAAAGAATACAGGCACTACTCTAACTGACCGAACCAGAACACAGTCCCACGAAAGAATACAGGCACTACTCTAACGGACCAAATCAGAACACAATCCCACGAAAGAATACAGGCACTACTCTAACGGACCAAACCAGAACACAATCCCACGAAAGAATACAGGCACTACTCTAAGGGAATGAACCAGAACACAATCCCACTAAAGAATACAGGCACTACTCTCACGGAACGAACCAGAACACGACCCCACTAAAGAATACAGGCACTACCCTAACAAACCGAACCAGAACACCATCCCAATAAAGAATACAGGCACTACTCTAACGGACTGAACCTGAACACAATCCCACGAAAGAATACAGGCACTACTCTTACGGACCGAACCAGAACACAATCCCACTAAAGAATACAGGCACTAATCTAACGGACCGAACCTGAACACAATCCCACGAAAGAATACAGGCACTACTCTAACGGACCGAACCAGAACACTATCCCACTAAAGAATACAGGCACAACTCAAACGGACCGAACCAGAACATAATCCCACTAAAGAATACAGGCACTACTCGAACGGACCGAACCAGAACATAATCCCACTAAAGAATACAAGCACTACTCTAACGGACCGAACCAGAACACAATCCCACTAAAGAATACAGGCACTACTCTAACGGACCAAAGCAGAACAAAATCCCACTAAAGAATACAGGCACTACTCTAACGGACCGAACCAGAACACAATCCTACGAAAGAATACAGGCACTACTCTAACGGACCGAACCAGAACACAATCCCACTAAAGAATACAGGCACTACTCTAACCGACCGAACCAGAACATAATCCCACGAAAGAATACAGGCACTACTCTAACCGACCGAACCAGAACATAATCCCACTAAAGAATACAGGCACTACTCTAACGGACCGAACCAGAACACAATCCCACTAAAGAATACAGGCACTACTCTAACCGACCGAACCAGAACATAATCCCACTAAAGAATACAGGCACTACTCTAATGGACCGAACCAGAACACAATCCCACTAAAGAATACAGGAACTACTCTAATGGACCGAACCAGTACACAATCCCACTAAAGAATACAGGCACTACTCTAACGGACCAAAGCAGAACACAATCCCACTAAAGAATACAGGCACTACTCTAACGGACCGAACCAGAACACAATCTTACGAAAGAATACAGGCACTACTCTAACGGACCGAACCAGAACACAATCCTACGAAAGAATACAGGCACTACTCTAACGGACCGAACAAGAACACAATCCCACTAAAGAATACAGGCACTCCTCAAACGGTCCGAACCAGAACACAATCCCACTAAAGAATACAGGCACTACTCGAACGGAATGAACCAGAACACAATCCCACTAAAAAATACAGGCACTACCCTAACGGACCGAACCAGAACACAATCCTACTGAAGAATACAGGCACTACTCTAACGGACCGAACCAGAACACAATCCTACGAAAGAATACAGGCACTAGTCTAACGGTCTGAAACAGAACACAATCCCACTAAAGAATACAGGCACTAATCTTACGGACCGAACCAGAACACAATCCTACTAAAGAATACAGGCACTAGTCTAACGGTCTGAAAGAGGACACAATCCCACTAAAAAATACAGGCACTACTTTAACGGTCCGAACCAGAACACTAAACCCTCTAAAGTATACAGGCCCGACACGAACGGACGAACCAAAACATAATCCCACGAAAGAATACAGGGACTACTCTAACGGACCAAGCCCAGAACACAATTCCACTGAAGAATGCAGGCACAACTCTAATGGTCCGAACCAGAACACTATCCCACTAAAGAATACAGGCACTACTCTAACGGAATGAACCAAAACACAATCCCACTAAAGTATACGGGCACTACTCTAACTGACCAAACCAGAACAGAATCCCACTAAAGAATATAGGCACTACTCTAACGGACCGAACCAGAACACAATCCCACTAAAGAATACAGGCACTACCCTAACGGACCGAACCAGAACACAATCCCACTAAAGAATACAGGCACTAGTCTAACGGTCTGAACCAGAACAGAATCCCACTAAAGAATACAGGCACTACTCTAACGGACGAACCAGAACACAATCCCACTAAAGAATACAGGCACTAGTCTAACGGTCCGAACCAGAACAGAATCCCACTAAAGAATACAGGCACTACCCTAACGGACCGAACCAGAACACAATCCCACTAAAGAATACAGGCACTAGTCTAACAGTCCGAACCAGAACACAATCCCACTAAAGAATACAGACACTATTCTAAAGGACCGAACCAGAACACAATCCTACTGAAGAATACAGGCACTACTCCAACAGAATGAACCAAAACACAATCACACTAAAACATACAGGCACTATTCTAACGGACGAACAAGAACATAATCCTATTAAAGAATACAGGCACTACCCTAACGGACCGAACCGGAACGCAATTCCACTGAAGAATACAGGCACTACTCTAACGGACCGAACCAGAACACAATCTCACTTAAGAATACAGGCACTACCCTAACAGTCCGGACCAGAACACAATCCCACTAAAAAATACAGGTACTACTCTAACGGACCGAACCAGAACACAATCCTACTAGAGAATACAGGCACTAGTCTAACGGTCTGAACCAGAACAGAATCCCACTAAAGAATACAGGCACTACTCTAACGGACCGAACCGGAACGCAATTCCACTGAAGAATACAGGCACTACCCTAACAGTCCGGACCAGAACACAATCCCACTAAAAAATACAGGCACTACTCTAACGGACCGAACCAGAACACAATCCTACTAGAGAATACAGGCACTCCTCGAACAGAATGAACCAGAACAAAATCCCACTAAAGAATAAAGGCACTACCCTAACGGACCGAACCAGAACACAATCTCACTTAAGAATACAGGCAGTACCCTAACAGTCCGGCCCAGAACACAATCTCACTTAAGAATACAGGCACTACCCTCACAGTCTGGACCAGAACACAATCCCACTAAAGAATACAGGCACTACTCTAACGGACCGAACCTGAACACAATCCCACGAAAGAATGCAGGCACTACTCTAACGGACCGAAACAGAACACAATCCGACTAAAGAATACAGGCACTACCCTAATGGACCGTACCAGAAGACAGTCCCACTAAAGAATACAGGCACTACTCTAACAGACTGAACCAGAACACAATCCTACTAAAGAATACAGGCACTACTCGAACAGAATGAACCAGAACAAAATCCCACTAAAGAATAAAGGCACTACCCTAACGGACCGAACCAGAACACAATCTCACTTAAGAATACAGGCAGTACCCTAACAGTCCGGCCCAGAACACAATCTCACTTAAGAATACAGGCACTACCCTCACAGTCTGGACCAGAACACAATCCCACTAAAGAATACAGGCACTACTCTAACGGACCGAACCTGAACACAATCCCACGAAAGAATGCAGGCACTACTCTAACGGACCGAAACAGAACACAATCCGACTAAAGAATACAGGCACTACCCTAATGGACCGTACCAGAAGACAGTCCCACTAAAGAATACAGGCACTACTCTAACAGACTGAACCAGAACACAATCCTACTAAAGAATACAGGCACTACTCGAACAGAATGAACCAGAACAAAATCCCACTAAAGAATAAAGGCACTACCCTAACGGACCGAACCAGAACACAATCTCACTTAAGAATACAGGCAGTACCCTAATGGACCGTACCAGAAGACAGTCCCACTAAAGAATACAGGCACTACTCTAACAGACTGAACCAGAACACAATCCTACTAAAGAATACAGGCACTACTCTAACGGTCTGAACCAGTACACAATCCCACTAAAGAATACAGGCACTACCCTAACAGTCTGGACCAGAACACAATCCCACTAAAAAATACAGGCACTACTCTAACGGACCGAACCAGAACACAATCCTACTAAAGAATACAGGCACTACTCGAACAGAATGAACCAGAACAAAATCCCACTAAAGAATAAAGGCACTACCCTAACGGACCGAACCAGAACACAATCTCACTTAAGAATACAGGCAGTACCCTAACAGTCTGGACCAGAACACAATCCCACTAAAGAATACAGGCACTATTCTAACCGACGGAACCAGAACACAATCCCACTAAAGAATACAGGCAATACTCTAACGTACCGAACCAGAACACAATCCCACTAAAGAATACAGGCACTACTCTAAGGGAATGAACCAGAACACAATCCCACTAAAGAATACAGTCACTACCCTAACGGACCGAACCTTAACACAAACCCACTAAAGAATACAGGCACTACTCTAAGGGAATGAACCAGAACACAATCCCACTAAAGAATACAGATACTATTCTAACAGTCCGGATAGAACACAATCCCACGAAAAAATACAGGCACTACTCTAACGGACCGAAACAGAACACAATCCTACTAAAGAATACAGGCACTACTCGAACAGAATGAACCAGAACAAAATCCCACAAAACAATAAAGGCACTACCCTAACGGACCGGACCAGAACACAATCTCACTTAAGAATACAGGCAGTACCCTAACAGTCTGGACCAGAACACAATCCCACTAAAGAATACAGGCACTACTCTAACCGACCGAACCAGAATACAATCCCACTGAAGAATGCAGGCACTACTCTAACGGACCGAACCAGAACACAATCCTACGAAAGAATACAGGCACTAGTCTAACGGACCGAACCAGAACACAATCCTACTAAAGAATACAGGCACTAGTCTAACGGTCTGAAAGAGAACACAATCCCACTAAAAAATACAGGCATTACTCTAACGGTCCGAACCAGAACACTAAACCCTCTAAAGTATACAGGCATGACACGAACGGACGAAACAGAACATAATCCCACTAAAGAATACAGGCACTACTCTAACGGACCAAGCCCAGAACACAATTCCACTGAAGAATACAGGCACAACTCTAATGATCCGAACTAGAACACTATCCCACTAAAGAATACAGGCACTACTCTAACAGACCGAACCAGAACACAATCCCACTAAAGAATACAGGCACTACTCTAACGGAATGAACCAAAACACAATCCCACTAAAGAATACAGGCACTACTCTAACGGACGAACCAGAACACAATCCCACTAAAGAATACAGGCACTACCCTAACGGACCGAACCAGAACACAATCCTACTAAAGAATACAGGCACTAGTCTAACGGTCTGAACCAGAACACAATCCCACTGAAGAATACAGGCACTACCCTAACGGACCGAACCAGAACAGAATCCCACTAAAGAATACAGGCACTACCCTAACGGACCGAACCAGAACAGAATCCCACTAAAGAATACAGGCACTACCCTAACGGACCGAACCAGAACAGAATCCCACTAAAGAATACAGGCACTACCCTAACGGACCGAACCAGAACACAATCCTACTAAGGAATACAGGCACTAGTCTAACGGTCTGAACCAGAACACAATCCCACGAAAGAAAACAGGCACTACCCTAACGGACCGAACCAGAACACAATCCTACTAAAGAATACAGGCACTACTCTAACGGAATGAACCAGAACACAATCCCACTAAAGAATACAGGCACTCCTCGAACTGAATGATCCAGAAAAAAATCCCACTAAAGAATACAGGCACTACCCTAACGGACCGAACCAGAACACAATCTCACTTAAGAATACAGGCAGTACCCTAAGAGTCCGGCCCAGAACACAATCTCACTTAAGAATACAGGCACTACCCTCACAGTCTGGACCAGAACACAATCCCACTAAAGAATACAGGCACTACTCTAACGGACCGAACCAGAACACAATCCCACTGAAGATTACAGGCACTACTCTAACAGTCAGAACCAGAACACAATCCCACGAAATAATACAGGCACTACTCTAACGGACCAAACCAGAAAACAATCCCACTAAAGAATACAGGCACTACTCTAACGGAACAAGCCCAAAACACAATCCCACTAAAGAACAGAGGCACTACTCTAACGGACCAAGCCCAGAACACAATCCCACTAAAGAATACAGGCACTACCCTAACGGACCGAACCAGAACACAATCCCACTTAAGAATACAGGCACTACGCTAACAGTCCGGACCAGAACACAATCCCACTAAAAAATACAGGCACTACTCGAACGGACCGAACCAGAACACAATCCTACTAAAGAATACAGGCACTACTCGAACAGAATGAACCAGAACACAATCCCACTAAACAATAAAGGCACTACCCTAACGGACCGAACCAGAACACAATCTCACTTAAGAATACAGGCAGTACCCTAACAGTCTGCACCAGAACACAATCCCACGAAAGAATACAGGCACTACTCTAACCGACCGAACCAGAACACAATCCCACGAAAGAAAACAGGCACTACTCTGACGGACCGAACCAGAACACAATCCCACGAAAGAATGCAGGCACTACTCTAACAGACCGAAACAGAACACAATCCCACTAAAGAATACAGGCACTACTCTAACAGACCGAACCAGAACACAATCCCACTAAAGAATACAGGCACTACCCTAATGGACCGAACCTGAACACAATCCCACTAAAGAATACAGGCACTAATCTAACGGACCGAACCAGAACACAATCCCACTAAAGAATACAGACACTACTCTAACGGTCCGAAACAGAACACTAAACCCTCTAAAGTGTACAGGCACGACACGAACGGACGAACCAGAACATAATCCCACTAAAGAATACAGGCACTACTCTAACGGACCAAGCCCAGAACACAATTCCACTGAAGAATACAGGCACTACTCTAACGGACAGAACCAGAACACAATCCCATTAAAGAATACAGGCACTACTCTAACGGACCGAACCAGAACACAATCCCACTAAAGAATACAGGCACTACTCTAACGGAATGAACCAAAACACAATCCCACTAAAGTATACAGGCACTACTCTAACGGACGAACCAGAACATAATCCCACTAAAGAATACAGGCACTACTCTAACGAACCGAGCCAGAACAGAATCCCACTAAAGAATACAGGCACTACACTAACGGACCGAACAAGAATGCAATCCCTCTAAAGAATACAGGCACTACTCTAACGGACCGAACCAGAACACAATCCCACTAAAGAATACAGGCACTACTCTAACGGACCGAACCAGAACACAATCCCACTAAATAATACAGGCACTACCCTAATGAACCGTACCAGAAGACAGTCCCACTAAAGAATACAGGCACTACTCTAACAGACTGAACCAGAACACAATCCTACGAAAGAATACAGGCACTACTCTAACGGTCTGAACCAGAACACAATCCCACTAAAGAATACAGGCACTACCCTAACAGTCTGGACCAGAACACAATCCCACTAAAAAATACAGGCACTACTCTAACGGACCGAACCAGAACACAATCCTACTAAAGAATACAGGCACTACTCGAACAGAATGAACCAGAACAAAATCCCACTAAAGAATAAAGGCACTACCCTAACAGACCGAACCAGAACACAAGCTCACTTAAGAATACAGGCAGTACCCTAACAGTCTGGACCAGAACACAATCCCACTAAAGAATACAGGCACTATTCTAACCGACCGAACCAGAACACAATCCCACTAAAGAATACAGGCAATACTCTAACGGACCGAACCAGAACACAATCCCACTAAAGAATACAGGCACTACTCTAAGGGAATGAACCAGAACACAATCCCACTAAAGAATACAGTCATACCCTAACGGACCGAACCTTAACACAATCCCACTAAACAATACAGGCACTACTCTAACGGACCGAACCAGAACACAATCCCACGAAATAATACAGATACTATTCTAACAGTCCGGACCAGAACACAATCCCACTAAAAAATACAGGCACTACTCTAACAGACCGAAACAGAACACAATCCTACTAAAGAATACAGGCACTACTCGAACAGAATGAACCAGAACAAAATCCCACTAAACAATAAAGGCACTACCCTAATGGACCGAACCAGAACACAATCTCACTTAAGAATACAGGCAGTACCCTAACAGTCTGGACCAGAACACAATCCCACTAAAGAATACAGGCACTACCCTAACGGACCGAACCAGAACACAATCCCACTAAAGAATACAGGCACTTGTCTAAAGGTCTGAACCAGAACAGAATCCCACTAAAGAATACAGGCACTACCCTAACGGACCGAACCAGAACACAATCCTACTAAAGAATACAGGCACTAGTCTAACGGTCTGAACCAGAACAGAATCCCACTAAAGAATACAGGCACTACACTACCGGTCCGAACCAGAACACTAAACCCTCTAAAGTATACAGGCACGACACGAACGGACGAACCAGAACATAATCCCACTAAAGAATACAGGCACTACTCTAACGGACCAAGCCCAGAACACAATTCCACTGAAGAATACAGGCACTACCCTAACGGACCGAACCGGAACACAATCCCACTAAAGAATACAGACACTATTCTAAAGGACCGAACCAGAACACAATCCTACTAAAGAATACAGGCACTAGTCTAACGGTCTGAACCAGAACACAATCCCACTAAAGAATACAGGCACTACCCTAACGGACCGAACCGGAACGCAATTCCACTGAAGAATACAGGCACTACTCTAACGGACCGAACCAAAACACAATCTCACTGAAGAATACAGGCACTACCCTAACAGTCCGGACCAGAACACAATCCCACTAAAAGATACAGGCACTACTCTAACGGACCGAACCAGAACACAATCCTACTAAAGAATACAGGCACTCCTCGAACAGAATGATCCAGAACAAAATCCCACTAAAGAATAAAGGCACTACCCTAACGGACCGAACCAGAACACAATCTCACTTAAGAATACAGGCACTACCCTCACAGTCTGGACCAGAGCACAATCCCACTAAAGAATACAGGCACTACTCTAACGGACCGAACCAGAACACAATCCCACTGAAGATTACAGGCACTACTCTAACAGTCAGAACCAGAACACAATCCCACGAAATAATACAGGCACTACTCTAAAGGACCAAACCAGAACACAATCCCACTAAAGAATACAGGCACTACTCTAACGGACCAAGCCCAAAACACAATCCCACTAAAGAACAGAGGCACTACTCTAACGGACCGAACCAGAACACAATCCCACTTAAGAATACAGGCACTACGCTAACAGTCCGGACCAGAACACAATCCCACTAAAAAATACAGGCACTACTCTAACGGACCGAACCAGAACACAATCCCACTAAAGAATACAGGCACTACTCTAACGGAATGAACCAAAACACAATCCCACTAAAGTATACAGGCACTACTCTAACGGACGAACCAGAACATAATCCCACTCAAGAATACAGGCACTATTCTAACGGACCGAGCCAGAACAGAATCCCACTAAAGTATACAGTCACTACTCTAACGGAATGAACCAAAACACAATCCCACTAAAGTATACAGGCACAACACTAACGGACCGAACAAGAATGCAATCCCTCTAAAGAATACAGGCACTACTCTAACGGACCGAACCAGAACACAATCCCACTAAAGAATACAGGCACTACCCTAATGGACTGTACCAGAAGACAGTCCCACTAAAGAATACAGGCACTACTCTAACAGACTGAACCAGAACACAATCCTACGAAAGAATACAGGCACTACTCTAACGGTCTGAACCAGAACACAATCCCACTAAAGAATACAGGCACTACCCTAACAGTCTGGACCAGAACACAATCCCACTAAAAAATACAGGCACTACTCTAACGGACCGAAACAGAACACAATCCTACTAAAGAATACAGGCACTACTCGAACAGAATGAACCAGAACAAAATCCCACTAAACAATAAAGGCACTACCCTAACGGACCGAACCAGAACACAATCTCACTTAAGAATACAGGCAGTACCCTAACAGTCTGGACCAGAACACAATCCCACTAAAGAATACAGGCACTACTCTAACCGACCAAACCAGAATACAATCCCACTGAAAAATACAGGCACTACTCTAACGGACCGAACCAGAACACAATCCTACGAAAGAATACAGGCACTAGTCTAACGGTCTGAAAGAGAACACAATCCCACTAAAAAATACAGGCACTACTTTAACGGTCCGAACCAGAACACTAAACCCTCTAAAGTATACAGGCACGACACGAACGGACGAAACAGAACATAATCCCACGAAAGAATACAGGGACTACTCTAACGGACCAAGCCTAGAACACAATTCCACTGAAGAATGCAGGCACAACTCTAATGATCCGAACTAGAACACTAGCCCACTAAAGAATACAGGCACTACTCTAACCGACCGAACCAGAACACAATCCCACGAAAGAATACAGGCACTACTCTAAGGGAATGAACCAGAACACAATCCCACTAAAGAATACAGTCACTACCCTAACGGACCGAACCTTAACACAATCCCACTAAAGAATACAGGCACTACTCTAAGGGAATGAACCAGAACACAATCCCACTAAAGAATACAGTCACTACCCTAACGGACCGAACCTGAACACAATCCCACTAAACAATACAGGCACTACTCTAACGGACCGAACCAGAACACAATCCCACGAAATAATACAGATACTATTCTAACAGTCCGGACCAGAACACAATCCCACTAAAAAATACAGGCACTACTCTAACAGACCGAAACAGAACACAATCCTACTAAAGAATACAGGCACTACTCGAACAGAATGAACCAGAACAAAATCCCACTAAACAATAAAGGCACTACCCTAATGGACCGAACCAGAACACAATCTCACTTAAGAATACAGGCAGTACCCTAACAGTCTGGACCAGAACACAATCCCACTAAAGAATACAGGCACTACCCTAACGGACCGAACCAGAACACAATCCCACTAAAGAATACAGGCACTTGTCTAAAGGTCTGAACCAGAACAGAATCCCACTAAAGAATACAGGCACTACCCTAACGGACCGAACCAGAACACAATCCTACTAAAGAATACAGGCACTAGTCTAACGGTCTGAACCAGAACAGAATCCCACTAAAGAATACAGGCACTACACTACCGGTCCGAACCAGAACACTAAACCCTCTAAAGTATACAGGCACGACACGAACGGACGAACCAGAACATAATCCCACTAAAGAATACAGGCACTACTCTAACGGACCAAGCCCAGAACACAATTCCACTGAAGAATACAGGCACTACCCTAACGGACCGAACCGGAACACAATCCCACTAAAGAATACAGACACTATTCTAAAGGACCGAACCAGAACACAATCCTACTAAAGAATACAGGCACTACTCCAACGGAATGAACCAAAACACAATCCCACTGAAGATTACAGGCACTACTCTAACAGTCAGAACCAGAACACAATCCCACGAAATAATACAGGCACTACTCTAACGGACCAAACCAGAACACAATCCCACTAAAGAATACAGGGACTATTCCAACGGACCGAACCAGAACACAATCCCACTAAAGAATACAGGCACTACCTTAATGGACCGTACCAGAAGACAGTCCCACTAAAGAATAAAGGCACTACCCTAACGGACCGAACCAGAACACAATCTCACTTAAGAATACAGGCAGTACCCTAACAGTCCGGCCCAGAACACAATCTCACTTAAGAATACAGGCACTACCCTCACAGTCTGGACCAGAACACAATCCCACTAAAGAATACAGGCACTACTCTAACGGACCGAACCAGAACACAATCCCACTGAAGATTACAGGCACTACTCTAACAGTCAGAACCAGAACACAATCCCACGAAATAATACGGGCACTACTCTAACGGCCCAAACCAGAAAACAATCCCACTAAAGAATACAGACACTACTCTAACGGACCAAGCCCAAAACACAATCCCACTAAAGAACAGAGGCACTACTCTAACGGACAGTGGTTAGCACTGCTGCCTCACAGCGCCTGAGACCCGGGTTCAATTCCCGCCTCAGGCGACTGACTGTGTGGAGTTTGCACGTTCTCCCCGTGTCTGCGTGGGTTTCCTCCGGGTGCTCCGGTTTCCTCCCACACTCCAAAAGATGTGCAGGTCAGGTGAATTGGCCATGCTAAATTGTCCGTAGTGTGAGGTAAGGGGTAGATGTAGATGTAGGGGTATGGATGGGTTACGCTTCGGCGGGGCGGTGTGGACTTGTTGTGCCGAAGGGCCTGTTTCCACACTGTAAGTAATCTAATCATCTAATCTAAAAAAAAAACCAGAACACAATCCCACTGAAGATTACAGGCACTACTCTAACAGTCAGAACCAGAACACAATCCCACTGAAGAATACAGGCACTACTCTAACAGTCAGAAACAGAACACAATCCCACTAAAGAATACAGGCACTACCCTAACGGACCGAACCTGAACACAATCCCACTAAAGAATACAGGCACTACTCTAACAGACCGAACCAGAACACAATCCCACTAAAAAAAACAGGCACTACTCTAACGGACCGAACCAGAACACAATCCCACTAAAGAATACAGACACTACTCTAACGGTCCGAAACAGAACACTAAACCCTCTAAAGTGTACAGGCACGACACGAACCGACGAACCAGAACATAATCCCACTAAAGAATACAGGCACTACTCTAACGGACCAAGCCCAGAACACAATCCCACTAAAGAATACAGAAACTACTCTAACGGACCGAAACAGAACACTAAACCCTCTAATGTGTACAGGCACGACACGAACCGACGAACCATAACATAATCCAACTAAAGAATACAGTCACTACTCTAACGGACCGAAACAGAACACAATCCTACTAAAGAATACAGGCACTACTCTAACGGAATGAACCAAAACACAATCCCACTAAAGTATACAGGCACTACTCTAACGGACCGAACCAGAACACAATCCCACTAAAGAATACAGGGACTATTCTAACGGACCGAACCAGAACACAATCCCACTAAAGAATACAGGCACTACCCTAATGGACCGTACCAGAAGACAGTCCCACTAAAGAATACAGGCACTACTCTAACAGACTGAACCAGAACACAATCCTACTAAAGAATACAGGCACTACTCTAACTGTCTGAACCAGAACACAATCCCACTAAAGAATACAGGCACTACCCTTACAGTCTGGACCAGAACACAATCCCACTAAAAAATATAGGCACTACTCTAACAGACCGAACCAGAACACAATCCCACTAAAGAATACAGGCAATACCCTAACGGACCGAACCAGAACACAATCTCACTTAAGAATACAGGCAGTACCCCAACAGTCTGGACCAGAACACAATCCCAATAAAGAATACAGGCACTACCCTAACGGACCGAACATGAACACAATCCCACGAAAGAATACAGGCACTACTCTAACGGACCGAACCAGAACACAATCCCACTAAAGAATACAGACACTACTCTAACGGTCCGAAACAGAACACTAAACCCTCTAAAGTGTACAGGCACAACACGAACGGACGAACCAAAACATAATCCCACTAAAGAATACAGGCACTACTCTAACGGACCAAGCCCAGAACACAATTGCAATGAAGAATACAGGCACTACTCTAACGGACAGAACCAGAACACAATCCCATTAAAGAATACAGGCACTACTCTAATGGACCGTACCAGAAGACAGTCCCACTAAAGAATACAGGCACTACTCTAACGGACCGAACCAGAACACAATCCCACTAAAGAATACAGGCACTACCCTAATGGACCGTACCAGAAGACAGTCCCACTAAAGAATACAGGCACTACTCTAACAGACTGAACCAGAACACAATCCTACTAAAGAATACAGGCACTACTCTAACGGTCTGAACCAGAACACAATCCCACTAAAGAATACAGGCACTACCCTAACAGTCTGGACCAGAACACAATCCCACTAAAAAATACAGGCACTACTCTAACAGACCGAACCAGAACACAATCCCACTAAAGAATACAGGCACTACTCGAACAGAATGAACCAGAACAAAATCCCACTAAAGAATAAAGGCACTACTCTAACGGACCGAACCAGAACACAATCTCACTTAAGAATACAGGCAGTGCCCTAACAGTCTGGACCAGAACACAATCCCACTAAAGAATACAGGCACTACTCTAACCGACCGAACCAGAACACAATCCCACTAAAGAATACAGGCAATACTCTAATGGACCGTACCAGAAGACAGTCCCACTAAAGAATACAGGCACTACTCTAACAGACTGAACCAGGACACAATCCTACTAAAGAATACAGGCACTACTCTAACGGTCTGAACCAGAACACAATCCCACTAAAGAATACAGGCACTACCCTAACAGTCTGGACCAGAACACAATCCCACTAAAAAATACAGGCACTACTCTAACAGACCGAACCAGAACACAATCCCACTAAAGAATACAGGCACTACTCGAACAGAATGAACCAGAACAAAATCCCACTAAAGAATAAAGGCACTACTCTAACGGACCGAACCAGAACACAATCTCACTTAAGAATACAGGCAGTGCCCTAACAGTCTGGACCAGAACACAATCCCACTAAAGAATACAGGCACTACTCTAACCGACCGAACCAGAACACAATCCCACTAAAGAATACAGGCAATACTCTAATGGACCGTACCAGAAGACAGTCCCACTAAAGAATACAGGCACTACTCTAACAGACTGAACCAGGACACAATCCTACTAAAGAATACAGGCACTACTCTAACGGTCTGAACCAGAACACAATCCCACTAAAGAATACAGGCAGTACCCTAACAGTCTGGACCAGAACACCACCCCACTAAAGAATACAGGCACTACTCTAAGCGACCGAACCAGAACACAATCCCACTAAAGAATACAGGCACTACTCGAACAGAATGAACCAGAAAAAAATCCCACTAAAGAGTAAAGGCACAACCCTAACGGACCGAACCAGAACACAATCTCACTTAAGAATACAGGCAGTACCCTAACAGTCTGGACCAGAACACAACCCCACTAAAGAATACAGGCACTACTCTAACCGACCGAACCAGAACACAATCCCACTAAAGAATACAGGCACTACTCTAAGGGAATGAACCAGAACACAATCCCACTAAAGAATATAGTCACTACCCTAACGGAACGAACCTTAACACAATCCCACTAAAGAATGCAGGCACTACTCTAAGGGAATGAACCAGAACACAATCCCACTAAAGAATACAGTCACTACTCTAACAGTCCGGACCAGAACACAATCCCACTAAAAAATACAGGCACTACTTTAACGGACAGAACCAGAACACAATCCCACTAAAGAATACAGACACTACCCTAACGGACCGAACCTTAACACAATCCCACTAAAGAATACAGGCACTACTCTAAGGGAATGAACCAGAACACAATCCCACTAAAGAATACAGGCACTACTCTAACCGACCGAACCAGAACACAATCCCACTGAAGATTACAGGCACTACTCTAACAGACAGAACCAGAACACAATCCCACGAAATAATACAGGCACTACTCTAAAGGACTAACCAGAACATAATCCCACTAAAGAATACAGGCACTACCCTAACGGACCGAACCAGATCACAATCCCTCTAAAGAATACAGGCAATACTCTAACGGACCGAACCGGAACGCAATTCCACTAAAGAATACAGGCACTACTCTAACGGACAGAACCAGAACACAATCCCACGAAATAATACAGGCACTACTCTAACGGACCAAACCAGAACACAATCCCACTAAAGAATACAGGCACTACTCTAACAGACCAAGCCCAAAACACAATCCCACTAAAGAATACAGGCACTACTCTAAGGGAATGAACCAGAACACAATCCCACTAAAGAATACAGGCACTACTCTAACAGACCTAGCCCAACACACAATCCCACTAAAGAATACAGGCACTACTCTAACGGACCGAACCAGATCACAATCCCACTAAAGAATACAGGCACTACTCTAATGGACCGAACCAGAACACAATCCCACTAAAGAATACAGGAACTACCCTAACGGACCAAGCCCAAAACACAATCCTACGAAAGAATACAGGCACTACTCTAACGGACCAAGCCCAAAACACAATCCCACTAAAGAATACAGGCACTACCCTAACGGACCGAACCTGAACACAATCCCACTAAAGAATACAGGCACTACCCTAACGGACCGAACCAGAACACAATCCCACTAAAGAATACAGGCACTACTCTAACAGACTGAACCAGAACACAATCCCACTAAAGAATACAGTCACTACTCTAACAGTCCGGACCAGAACACAATCCCACTAAAAAATACAGGCACTACTTTAACGGACAGAACCAGAACACAATCCCACTAAAGAATACAGACACTACCCTAACAGTCTGGACCAGAACACAATCCCACTAAAAAATACAGGCACTACTCTAACAGAATGAACCAGAACAAAATCCCACTAAAGAATAAAGGCACTACCCTAACGGACCGAACCAGAACACAATCTCACTTAAGAATACAGGCAGTACCCTAACAGTCTGGACCAGAACACAATCCCACGAAAGAATACAGGCACTACTCTAACCGACCGAACCAGAACACAATCCCACTAAAGAATACAGGCAATACTCTAACGGACCTAACCAGAACACAATCCTACGAAAGAATACAGGCACTACTCGAACAGAATGAACCAGAACACAATCCCACTAAAGAATACAGTCACTACCATAACGGACCGAACCTTAACACAATCCCACTAAAGAATACAGGCACTACCCTAACAGTCTGGACCAGAACACAATCCCACTAAAGAATACAGTCACTACCCTAACGGACCGAACCTGAACACAATCCCACTAAAGAATAAAGGCACTACCCTAACGGACCGAACCAGAACACAATCTCACTTAAGAATACAGGCAGTACCCTAACAGTCTGGACCAGAAGACAATCCCACTAAAGAATACAGGCACTACTCTAACCGACCGAACCAGAACAGAATCCCACTAAAGAATACAGGCAATACTCTAACGGACCGAACCAGAACACAATCCCACTAAAGAATACAGGCACTACTCTAAGGGAATGAACCAGAACACAATCCCACTAAAGAATACAGTCACTACCCTAACGGACCGAACCTTAACACAATCCCACTAAAGAATACAGGCACTACTCTAAGGGAATGAACCAGAACACAATCCCACTAAAGAATACAGTCACTACCCTAACGGACCGAACCTGAACACAATCCCACTAAAGAATACAGGCACTACTCTAACGGACCGAACCAGAACACAATCCCACTAAAAAATACAGGCACTACTCTAACGGACCGAAGCAGAACACAATCCTACTAAAGAATACAGGCACTACTCGAACAGAATGAACCAGAACAAAATCCCACTAAACAATAAAGGCACTACCCTAACGGACCGAACCAGAACAAAATCCCACTAAACAATAAAGGCACTACCCTAACGGACCGAACCAGAACACAATCTCACTTAAGAATACAGGCAGTACCCTAACAGTCTGGACCAGAACACAATCCCACTAAAGAATACAGGCACTACTCTAACGGACCGAACCAGAACAGAATCCCACTAAAGAATACAGGCACTACACTAACGGACCGAACAAGAATGCAATCCCTGTAAAGAATACAGGCACTACTCTAACGGTCTGAACCAGAACAGAATCCCACTAAAGAATACAGGCACTACACTACCGGTCCGAACCAGAACACTAAACCCTCTAAAGTATACAGGCACGACACGAACGGACGAACCAGAACATAATCCCACTAAAGAATACAGGCACTACTCTAACGGACCAAGCCCAGAACACAATTCCACTGAAGAATACAGGCACTACCCTAACGGACCGAACCGGAACACAATCCCACTAAAGAATACAGACACTATTCTAAAGGACCGAACCAGAACACAATCCTACTAAAGAATACAGGCACTACTCCAACGGAATGAACCAAAACACAATCCCACTGAAGATTACAGGCACTACTCTAACAGTCAGAACCAGAACACAATCCCACGAAATAATACAGGCACTACTCTAACGGACCAAACCAGAACACAATCCCACTAAAGAATACAGGGACTATTCCAACGGACCGAACCAGAACACAATCCCACTAAAGAATACAGGCACTACCCTAATGGACCGTACCAGAAGACAGTCCCACTAAAGAATAAAGGCACTACCCTAACGGACCGAACCAGAACACAATCTCACTTAAGAATACAGGCAGTACCCTAACAGTCCGGCCCAGAACACAATCTCACTTAAGAATACAGGCACTACCCTCACAGTCTGGACCAGAACACAATCCCACTAAAGAATACAGGCACTACTCTAACGGACCGAACCAGAACACAATCCCACTGAAGATTACAGGCACTACTCTAACAGTCAGAACCAGAACACAATCCCACGAAATAATACGGGCACTACTCTAACGGCCCAAACCAGAAAACAATCCCACTAAAGAATACAGACACTACTCTAACGGACCAAGCCCAAAACACAATCCCACTAAAGAACAGAGGCACTACTCTAACGGACAGTGGTTAGCACTGCTGCCTCACAGCGCCTGAGACCCGGGTTCAATTCCCGCCTCAGGCGACTGACTGTGTGGAGTTTGCACGTTCTCCCCGTGTCTGCGTGGGTTTCCTCCGGGTGCTCCGGTTTCCTCCCACACTCCAAAAGATGTGCAGGTCAGGTGAATTGGCCATGCTAAATTGTCCGTAGTGTGAGGTAAGGGGTAGATGTAGATGTAGGGGTATGGATGGGTTACGCTTCGGCGGGGCGGTGTGGACTTGTTGTGCCGAAGGGCCTGTTTCCACACTGTAAGTAATCTAATCATCTAATCTAAAAAAAAAACCAGAACACAATCCCACTGAAGATTACAGGCACTACTCTAACAGTCAGAACCAGAACACAATCCCACTGAAGAATACAGGCACTACTCTAACAGTCAGAAACAGAACACAATCCCACTAAAGAATACAGGCACTACCCTAACGGACCGAACCTGAACACAATCCCACTAAAGAATACAGGCACTACTCTAACAGACCGAACCAGAACACAATCCCACTAAAAAAAACAGGCACTACTCTAACGGACCGAACCAGAACACAATCCCACTAAAGAATACAGACACTACTCTAACGGTCCGAAACAGAACACTAAACCCTCTAAAGTGTACAGGCACGACACGAACCGACGAACCAGAACATAATCCCACTAAAGAATACAGGCACTACTCTAACGGACCAAGCCCAGAACACAATCCCACTAAAGAATACAGAAACTACTCTAACGGACCGAAACAGAACACTAAACCCTCTAATGTGTACAGGCACGACACGAACCGACGAACCATAACATAATCCAACTAAAGAATACAGTCACTACTCTAACGGACCGAAACAGAACACAATCCTACTAAAGAATACAGGCACTACTCTAACGGAATGAACCAAAACACAATCCCACTAAAGTATACAGGCACTACTCTAACGGACCGAACCAGAACACAATCCCACTAAAGAATACAGGGACTATTCTAACGGACCGAACCAGAACACAATCCCACTAAAGAATACAGGCACTACCCTAATGGACCGTACCAGAAGACAGTCCCACTAAAGAATACAGGCACTACTCTAACAGACTGAACCAGAACACAATCCTACTAAAGAATACAGGCACTACTCTAACTGTCTGAACCAGAACACAATCCCACTAAAGAATACAGGCACTACCCTTACAGTCTGGACCAGAACACAATCCCACTAAAAAATACAGGCACTACTCTAACAGACCGAACCAGAACACAATCCCACTAAAGAATACAGGCACGACTCGAACAGAATGAACCAGAACAAAATCCCACGAAAGAATAAAGGCAATACCCTAACGGACCGAACCAGAACACAATCTCACTTAAGAATACAGGCAGTACCCCAACAGTCTGGACCAGAACACAATCCCAATAAAGAATACAGGCACTACCCTAACGGACTGAACATGAACACAATCCCACGAAAGAATACAGGCACTACTCTAACGGACCGAACCAGAACACAATCCCACTAAAGAATACAGACACTACTCTAACGGTCCGAAACAGAACACTAAACCCTCTAAAGTGTACAGGCACAACACGAACGGACGAACCAAAACATAATCCCACTAAAGAATACAGGCACTACTCTAACGGACCAAGCCCAGAACACAATTGCACTGAAGAATACAGGCACTACTCTAACGGACAGAACCAGAACACAATCCCATTAAAGAATACAGGCACTACTCTAATGGACCGTACCAGAAGACAGTCCCACTAAAGAATACAGGCACTACTCTAACGGACCGAACCAGAACACAATCCCACTAAAGAATACAGGCACTACCCTAATGGACCGTACCAGAAGACAGTCCCACTAAAGAATACAGGCACTACTCTAACAGACTGAACCAGAACACAATCCTACTAAAGAATACAGGCACTACTCTAACGGTCTGAACCAGAACACAATCCCACTAAAGAATACAGGCACTACCCTAACAGTCTGGACCAGAACACAATCCCACTAAAAAATACAGGCACTACTCTAACAGACCGAACCAGAACACAATCCCACTAAAGAATACAGGCACTACTCGAACAGAATGAACCAGAACAAAATCCCACTAAAGAATAAAGGCACTACTCTAACGGACCGAACCAGAACACAATCTCACTTAAGAATACAGGCAGTGCCCTAACAGTCTGGACCAGAACACAATCCCACTAAAGAATACAGGCACTACTCTAACCGACCGAACCAGAACACAATCCCACTAAAGAATACAGGCAATACTCTAATGGACCGTACCAGAAGACAGTCCCACTAAAGAATACAGGCACTACTCTAACAGACTGAACCAGGACACAATCCTACTAAAGAATACAGGCACTACTCTAACGGTCTGAACCAGAACACAATCCCACTAAAGAATACAGGCAGTACCCTAACAGTCTGGACCAGAACACCACCCCACTAAAGAATACAGGCACTACTCTAAGCGACCGAACCAGAACACAATCCCACTAAAGAATACAGGCACTACTCGAACAGAATGAACCAGAAAAAAATCCCACTAAAGAGTAAAGGCACAACCCTAACGGACCGAACCAGAACACAATCTCACTTAAGAATACAGGCAGTACCCTAACAGTCTGGACCAGAACACAACCCCACTAAAGAATACAGGCACTACTCTAACCGACCGAACCAGAACACAATCCCACTAAAGAATACAGGCACTACTCTAAGGGAATGAACCAGAACACAATCCCACTAAAGAATATAGTCACTACCCTAACGGAACGAACCTTAACACAATCCCACTAAAGAATGCAGGCACTACTCTAAGGGAATGAACCAGAACACAATCCCACTAAAGAATACAGTCACTACTCTAACAGTCCGGACCAGAACACAATCCCACTAAAAAATACAGGCACTACTTTAACGGACAGAACCAGAACACAATCCCACTAAAGAATACAGACACTACCCTAACGGACCGAACCTTAACACAATCCCACTAAAGAATACAGGCACTACTCTAAGGGAATGAACCAGAACACAATCCCACTAAAGAATACAGGCACTACTCTAACCGACCGAACCAGAACACAATCCCACTGAAGATTACAGGCACTACTCTAACAGACAGAACCAGAACACAATCCCACGAAATAATACAGGCACTACTCTAAAGGACTAACCAGAACATAATCCCACTAAAGAATACAGGCACTACCCTAACGGACCGAACCAGATCACAATCCCTCTAAAGAATACAGGCAATACTCTAACGGACCGAACCGGAACGCAATTCCACTAAAGAATACAGGCACTACTCTAACGGACAGAACCAGAACACAATCCCACGAAATAATACAGGCACTACTCTAACGGACCAAACCAGAACACAATCCCACTAAAGAATACAGGCACTACTCTAACGGACCAAGCCCAAAACACAATCCCACTAAAGAATACAGGCACTACTCTAAGGGAATGAACCAGAACACAATCCCACTAAAGAATACAGGCACTACTCTAACAGACCTAGCCCAACACACAATCCCACTAAAGAATACAGGCACTACTCTAACGGACCGAACCAGATCACAATCCCACTAAAGAATACAGGCACTACTCTAATGGACCGAACCAGAACACAATCCCACTAAAGAATACAGGAACTACCCTAACGGACCAAGCCCAAAACACAATCCCACTAAAGAATACAGGCACTACTCTAACGGACCAAGCCCAAAACACAATCCCACTAAAGAATACAGGCACTACCCTAACGGACCGAACCTGAACACAATCCCACTAAAGAATACAGGCACTACCCTAACGGACCGAACCAGAACACAATCCCACTAAAGAATACAGGCACTACTCTAACAGACTGAACCAGAACACAATCCCACTAAAGAATACAGTCACTACTCTAACAGTCCGGACCAGAACACAATCCCACTAAAAAATACAGGCACTACTTTAACGGACAGAACCAGAACACAATCCCACTAAAGAATACAGACACTACCCTAACAGTCTGGACCAGAACACAATCCCACTAAAAAATACAGGCACTACTCTAACAGAATGAACCAGAACAAAATCCCACTAAAGAATAAAGGCACTACCCTAACGGACCGAACCAGAACACAATCTCACTTAAGAATACAGGCAGTACCCTAACAGTCTGGACCAGAACACAATCCCACGAAAGAATACAGGCACTACTCTAACCGACCGAACCAGAACACAATCCCACTAAAGAATACAGGCAATACTCTAACGGACCTAACCAGAACACAATCCTACGAAAGAATACAGGCACTACTCGAACAGAATGAACCAGAACACAATCCCACTAAAGAATACAGTCACTACCATAACGGACCGAACCTTAACACAATCCCACTAAAGAATACAGGCACTACCCTAACAGTCTGGACCAGAACACAATCCCACTAAAGAATACAGTCACTACCCTAACGGACCGAACCTGAACACAATCCCACTAAAGAATAAAGGCACTACCCTAACGGACCGAACCAGAACACAATCTCACTTAAGAATACAGGCACTACCCTAATGGACCGAACCAGAACACAATCCCACTAAAGAATACAGGCACTACTCTAACAGACTGAACCAGAACACAATCCCACTAAAGAATACAGTCACTACTCTAACAGTCCGGACCAGAACACAATCCCACTAAAAAATACAGGCACTACTTTAACGGACAGAACCAGAACACAATCCCACTAAAGAATACAGACACTACCCTAACAGTCTGGACCAGAACACAATCCCACTAAAAAATACAGGCACTACTCTAACAGAATGAACCAGAACAAAATCCCACTAAAGAATAAAGGCACTACCCTAACGGACCGAACCAGAACACAATCTCACTTCAGAATACAGGCAGTACCCTAACAGTCTGGACCAGAACACAATCCCACGAAAGAATACAGGCACTACTCTAACCGACCGAACCAGAACACAATCCCACTAAAGAATACAGGCAATACTCTAACGGACCTAACCAGAACACAATCCTACGAAAGAATACAGGCACTACTCGAACAGAATGAACCAGAACACAATCCCACTAAAGAATACAGTCACTACCATAACAGACCGAACCTTAACACAATCCCACTAAAGAATACAGGCACTACCCTAACAGTCTGGACCAGAACACAATCCCACTAAAGAATACAGTCACTACCCTAACGGACCGAACCTGAACACAATCCCACTAAAGAATAAAGGCACTACCCTAACGGACCGAACCAGAACACAATCTCACTTAAGAATACAGGCAGTACCCTAACAGTCTGGACCAGAACACAATCCCACTAAAGAATACAGGCACTACTCTAACCGACCGAACCAGAACAGAATCCCACTAAAGAATACAGGCAATACTCTAACGGACCGAACCAGAACACAATCCCACTAAAGAATACAGGCACTACTCTAAGGGAATGAACCAGAACACAATCCCACTAAAGAATACAGTCACTACCCTAACGGACCGAACCTTAACACAATCCCACTAAAGAATACAGGCACTACTCTAAGGGAATGAACCAGAACACAATCCCACTAAAGAATACAGTCACTACCCTAACGGACCGAACCTGAACACAATCCCACTAAAGAATACAGGCACTACTCTAACGGACCGAACCAGAACACAATCCCACTAAAAAATACAGGCACTACTCTAACGGACCGAAGCAGAACACAATCCTACTAAAGAATACAGGCACTACTCGAACAGAATGAACCAGAACAAAATCCCACTAAACAATAAAGGCACTACCCTAACGGACCGAACCAGAACAAAATCCCACTAAACAATAAAGGCACTACCCTAACGGACCGAACCAGAACACAATCTCACTTAAGAATACAGGCAGTACCCTAACAGTCTGGACCAGAACACAATCCCACTAAAGAATACAGGCACTACTCTAACGGACCGAACCAGAACAGAATCCCACTAAAGAATACAGGCACTACACTAACGGACCGAACAAGAATGCAATCCCTGTAAAGAATACAGGCACTACTCTAACGGACCGAACCAGAACACAATCCCACTAAAGAATACAGGCACTACCCTAACGGACCGAACCTGAACACAATCCCACGAAAGAATACAGGCACTACTCTAACGGACCGAACCAGAACACAATCCCACTAAAGAATACAGGCACTACTCTAACGGTCCGAAACAGAACACTAAACCCTCTAAAGTGTACAGGCACAACACGAACGGACGAACCAGAACATAATCCCACTAAAGAATACAGGCACTACTCTAACGGACCAAGCCCAGAACACAATTCCACTGAAGAATACAGGCACTACTCTAACGGACAGAACCAGAACACAATCCCACTAAAGAATACAGGCACTACTCTAACGGTCTGAACCAGAAATCAATCCCACTAAAGAATACAGGCACTACCCTAACGGACCGAACCTGAACACAATCCCACTAAAGAATACAGACACTATTCTAACGGACCGAACCAGAACACAATACTACTAAAGAATACAGGCACTATTCTAACGGACGAACCAGAACATAATCCCACTAAAGAATACAGGCACTACCCTAACGGACCGAACCTTAACACAATCCCACTAAAGAATACAGGCACTACTCTAAGGGAATGAACCAGAACACAATCCCACGAAATAATACAGGCAATACTCTAACGGACCGAACCTTAACACAATCCCACTAAAGAATACAGGCACTACTCTAACAGTCCGGACCAGAACACAATCCCACTAATCAATAAAGGCACTACTCTAACGGACCGAAACAGAACACAATCCTACTAAAGAATACAGGCACTACTCGAACAGAATGAACCAGAACAAAATCCCACTAAACAATAAAGGCACTACCCGAACGGACTGAACCAGAACACAATCTCACGAAAGAAAACAGGCACTACTCTAACGGACCAAACCAGAACACAATCCCACTAAAGATTACAGGCACTACTCTAACAGACAGAACCAGAACACAATCCCACGAAATAATACAGGCACTACTCTAACGGACTAACCAGAACGTAATCCCACTAAAGAATACAGGCAATACTCTAACGGACCGAACCGGAACGCAATTCCACTAAAGAACACAGGCACTACTCTAACGGACAGAAGCAGAACACAATCCCACGAAATAATACAGGCACTACTCTAACGGACCAAACCAGAACACAATCCCACTAAAGAATACAGGCATTACTCTAACGAACCGAACCAGAACACTATCCCACGAAAGAATACAGGCACTACTCTAACGTACCGAACCAGAACACAATCCCACTAAAGAATACAGGCACTACTCTAATGGACCGAACCAGAACACAATCCCACGAAAGAATACAGGCACTCCTCTAATGGACCGAACCAGAACACAATCCTACTAAAGAATACAGGCATTACTCTAACGAACCGAACCAGAACACTATCCCACGAAAGAATACAGGCACTACTCTAATGGACCGAGGCAGAACACAATCCTACTAAAGAATACAGGCACTACTCTAATGGACCGAACCAGAACACAATCCTACTAAAGAATACAGGCACTACTCTAACGGTCTGAACCAGAACACAATCCCACTAAAGAATACAGGCACTACTCTAACGGTCTGAACCAGAACACAATCCCACTAAAGAATACAGGCACTACCCTAACAGTCTGGACCAGAACACAATCCCACTAAAAAATACAGGCACAACTCTAACGGTCCGAACCAGAACACTAAACCCTCTAAAGTATACAGGCCCGACACGAACGGACGAAACAGAACATAATCCCACTGAAGAATACAGGGACTACTCTCACGGACCAAGCCCAGAACACAATTCCACTGAAGAATACAGGCACAACTCTAATGGTCCGAACCAGAACACTATCCCACTAAAGAATACGGGCACTACTCTAACAGACCGAACCAGAACAGAATCCCACTAAAGAATACAGGCACTACACTAACGGACCGAACCGGAATGCAATTCCTCTGAAGAATACAGGCACTACTCTAACGGACAGAACCAGAACACAATCCCACTAAAGAATACAGGCACTACTCTAACGGACCGAACCAGAACACAATCCCACTAAAGAATACAGGCACTACTCTAACGGTCTTAACCAGAACACAATCCCACTAAAGAATACAGGCACTAGTCTAACGGACCAAACCAGAACACAATCACACTCAAGAATACAGGCACTACTCTAACGGACAGAACCAGAACACAATCCCACTAAAGAATACAGGCACTAGTCTAACGGTCTTAACCAGAACACAATCCCACTAAAGAATACAGGCACTACTCTAACGGACTGAACCAGAACACAATCACACTCAAGAATACAGGCACTAGTCTAACGGTCTTAACCAGAACACAATCCCACTAAAGAATACCGGCACTACTCTAACGGACTGAACCAGAACACAATCACACTCAAGAATACAGGCACTACCCTAATGGACCATACCAGAACACAATCCCACTAAAGAATACAGGCACTACTCTAACGGTCTTAACCAGAACACAATCCCACTAAAGAATACAGGCACTAGTCTAACGGACCAAACCAGAACACAATCATACTCAAGAATACAGGCACTACTCTAACGGACAGAACCAGAACACCATCCCACTAAAGAATACAGGCACTAATCTAACTGTCTTAACCAGAACACAATCCCACTAAAGAATACAGGCACTACTCTAACGGACTGAACCAGAACACAATCACACTCAAGAATACAGGCACTACCCTAATGGACCATACCAGAACACAATCCCACTAAAGAATACAGGCACTACTCTAACGGTCCGAACCAGAACACTAAACGCTCTAAAGTATACAGGCACGACACGAACGGACGAACCAGAACATAATCCCACTAAAGAATACCGGCACTACTCTAACGGACCGAACCAGAACACAATCCTACTAAAGAATACAGGCACTACTCTAACGGACCGAACCAGAACACAATCCCACTAAAGAATACAGGCACTACTCTAACGGACCGAACCAGAACACAATCCTACTAAAGAATACAGGCACTAGTCTAACGGAATGAACCAAAACACAATCCCATGAAAGAATACAGGCACTACGCTAATGTACCGAACCAGAGAGAGGCAGCCTGATAGCAAGCGAGAGAGAGAGAGAGAGAGAGAAAGGTACCCTGATCGAGAGAGAGATCTGTACCCTGATAGAGAGAGAGAGAGAGAGAGATAGAGAGAGAGATAGAGAGAGAGAGGTGCGCTGATAGAGAGAGAGAGGAAGAGAGAGGGAGGGGAAGAGGTATCCTGATCTAGAAATAGAGACAGAGGTATCCTGATAGCGAGCGAGCGACCGAGAGAGAGACAGAGAGAGAGAGATAGAGAGCAAAAGAGAGGTACCTGGATAGAGAGAGAGAGAGAGAACAAGAGAGAGGTACACTGATAGGGAGAAATTGAGAGAGAGATAAAGAGAGAGAGACAGAGAGAGAGAGGTCCCCCGATAGAGAGAGAGAGGTACCTGATCGAGAGAGAGAGAGAGAGAGAGCGGTACCCTGATAAAGAGAGAGAAAGAGAGAGAGAGAGAGAGATAGAGAGAGAGATAGAGAGAGAAAGAGAAGAACCCAGACAGAGAGAGACAGAGAGAGAGAGAGAGAGAGAGAGAGAGAGAGAGAGAGAGAAAGAGAGAGAGAGATGTGCCCTGATGGAGAATGAGAGAAACAGAGAGAGGTCCCCCGATAGAGAGAGAAGGAACGAGAGAGCTAGAGGTCCCCTGATGGAGCGAGAGGGAGAGAGAGAGTGGTACACTGATAGAGAGAGAGAGGGAGGGAGAGGTACCCTCATAGAGAGAGAGAGAAAGAGAGAGAGAGGTACCCCGATAAAGAGAGAGTGAGAGAGGGAGAAAGAGAGAGAGACGTCCCC